>NC_134363.1:40921217-41138717 GCF_048569485.1 Anomaloglossus baeobatrachus
ATAAGATGTCCCATTTGGAATTTGCAAAAAGCCATGTAGGAGACACAGCGAACATGTCAAAGAAGGGGCTCTGGTCCAGTGAGACTAGGCTAAATGCAAAACACTACCGTGTTTCCCTGAAAGTAAGACAGTGTCTTACATTCTTTTTACCCCCTTAAGTCCCACTATGTCTTTTGGGGTATGTCTTATATTGGAAAAAAATCCCACAGCAATTGCAGCAAGTCTCCATGCAATGTACCGTATGGGGACTTGCCGCTATTGCTGCACATGAGGGTACTGAGGCTGCGTGTTTTTGTATGTTGTCCGTGGTCCTGATGGACCACGGACAACATTACTGCAACATTTCTCGGTGGCCGAGCGTTCGGTACTGAGCGCCCGACCGCCGGCATGTGACAGCTCTCAGCTGAGAGCGCTCGGTCGCCGCCGGCATGTCATGGCGCTCAGCTGGACACTCGGCCTGCCGGCATGTCAGGGGCGCTCGGCCCTGGCGCGCTCGTGCCGCCGGCATGTGACAGCTCTCAGCCGGGCGCTCCGGAGCTCCGCCGGCATGTCAGGTGCGCTCAGCTGGACCGCTCGGCGCGGGCCGCCGGCATGTCAGGGCGCTCAGCTGGGCGGCTCCGATGTGGGTCTGGCCGGCGCGGCATGTCAGGGGCGCTCAGCTGAGCGCTCCGGCCGCCGGCATGTCAGGGCGCTCAGCTGGACGCTCGGCCGCCGCCGGCATGTCAGGGCGCTCAGCTGGACGCTCGGCCGCCGGCATGTCAGGGCGCTCAGCTGGGCGCTCGGCCGCCGGCATGTCAGGGCGCTCAGCTGAGCGCTCGGCCGCCGGCATGTCAGGGCCCTCAGCTGAGCGCTCGGCCGCCGGCATGTCAGGGCGCTCAGCTGAGCGCTCGGCCGCCGGCATGTCAGGGCGCTCAGCTGAGCGCTCGGCCGCCGGCATGTCAGGGCACTCAGCTGAGCGCTCGGCCACCGGCATGTGAGAGCGCTCGGCCGCCGGCTATTGGGAGCGATCAGCTGATCGTTCACAATAGTCGGCTGCCGGTACTGTAAAGAAGAAAAAAAAAAAAATAAATAAATAACGCTTTCCGTTTACTATGTCTTACTTTCGGGGTACGTCTTACATTAGCCGACCCCCCCCAAAACCCCACTACGTCTTACTATCGGGGGTGTCTTACTATCGGGGAAACGCGGTATGTGTGGAGGAAAACTAAGATCACCCTGAAAACACCATCCACACAGTCGCACATGGTGGAGGCAGCATTCTGCTGTGGGGAAGCTTTTTTTCAGCAGGGGCAGGGAAGTTGGACAGAGTTGATGAGAAGATGGATGGAACTAAATACAGGACAATCCTAGAGGCAAACCTGTTAGAGGCAGCAACAGCTTTGAGGCTGGGATGTAGATTCACCTTCGTACAGGAGAATGACCCAAAATATCCGGCCAGAGCTACAATAGATGGTTTAGATTAGAGCATATTCCTTAGTGTGAGCGGCCCAGTCACAATCCAGACCAAAATCCAACCTAGGGATTCCCAGCCAGTCTCCATTGCTGGAATTGGCTAAATCCTGAAATCTCTTTTGTCATGCACCTGTTTTTTGGATTGCGCTACCTCGGACAAACAGGATAATTCCCAGTTCTAAGCATACCCTATCTTTTTAGGCTGGCCTATTGCATTTCATATCTTTACTCTGGTCCTTTTATCACCTTTGAACCTGATCCCTCCATTTAAAAGATTAGAACTGAAGAAAGCTGAGCACAGCCCTCTGTTTTGGGAATCCCACAGACAACAAATGGAGCAGAGGTTGAGTATGTGCACCTTTGCTCCATTCAAGATGGGGCTTTGAAGAACTTGGTTCCCGGATGCAAAGGTCTCCGGATCACTGGATGGACCCCCACAGCTATGACTTATTATATTGGGAATAACTCAAATTGCTCGGTGGGGATCCACACTGATCGGCAGAATGGGGAACTTTTAAAGGGTTTATCCGGGACTTAAAAAAAAGTGAAAAAATACTAACAAGTAGAGATGAGTGGACCCGTGGAAGTTCGGTTTGGTGGGTTCATCCGGATTTTTGAAAAAGTTCGGACTTGACCTGAACCCCAATGGAAGTCACTAATTGGGCAGTTCGGGTCTCCACCTATATGCACTATATGCAGCCAGCCATAGACAGATCACTTCCGGGGGAGGGTGGTCGGGGTTTTTTTTTTTGTTATGGTGCACATTACATCCATTCCTGGTGTTGTTACCCCCAGTGTGAACCGATCAAACTCTGCAAGTGGCTCGCACTCGGCTGAGCACCGAACGTACCCTAGCACAGCCATGCTCGCACGAGTGGTTTGTATACGTAAAGCATCCGATCTCTGTGTTTTGGTAAAGTTTGTGTTCGGTCCGAACACCGACCCTCGGCTTTGATTATGTCTACTAAAAGGCAGTTAGTTGCTACCTACCTGACTGTTGTGCCCGGCACCGCTCTTCGCCAGCACAAACCACACCTGCTTTCGATTCAGCTACTTCCACTGACGTTGCGTCAACAGCACAGCAACTTCTGATCCGTTCTGCTCTGTAGACGGGACGGGACAGCCGACGTCATGCTGATTGACAGCCGGCTCCTTCAGTTAGCCAGCAGAGAGCCGGTTGTCAATCAGCATGATGTGTGCAGTCCCAACCCGTCTACAGAGCAGAACGGTTGAGAAGCCACCGCTCTGTTGATGAAGCCACTGTAGGGGCTTTCCGTTCCGGTGAAGAACGACGCTGGACATGAGGCAGGTAGGTAGTAACTACCCAGCTGTTAGTGCCTAGGCACTTTTATTTCAAGTCCCAGATATCCAAGAGGTTGTCCCCTACTTTTACATTGTTGGCCTATGTTTAAGATAAGTCATCAGTGTCAGATGGCCGGGGTCCGACACCCAGCACCCCCACGAATCAGTTGTTCTCAGCCCTGCATATCCAAGAACTTGTCCCCTACTTTTACATTGATGGCCTATCTTTAAGATAAGTCATCAGTGTCAGATGGCCGGGTTCCGACTCCCCGCACCCCCACCGATAAGCTGTTCTCAGTCCCAGATATCCAAGAACTTGTCCCCTACTTTTACATTGATGGCCTATCTTTAAGATAAGTCATCAGTGTCAGATGTCCGGGGTCCGACACCCGGCATCCCCACCAATAAGCTGTTCTCAGTCCCGGATATCCAAGAACTTGTCCCCTACTTTTACATTGATGGCCTATCTTTAGGATAAGTCATCAGTGTCAGATGGCTGGGGTTCGACACCCGGCATCCCCACCCATCAGCTGTTCTCAGTCCCGGATATCCAAGAACTTGTCCCCTACTTTTACATTGATGGCCTATCTTTAGGATAAGTCATCAGTGTCAGATGGCTGGGGTTCGACACCCGGCATCCCCACCAATCAGCTGTTCTCAGTCCCGGCAGCGGCAGCACGTAGCCGGATATGCTCAGTTCCGGAGCTGCTCTGTCTTCTGATGTCGGCTGTCGGTACTACATATCCGCCTCCTATTCAGATCAATAGGAGATGGGTGTGCAGTACGCAGCCGCGGCCACTATCAGAAGACGGAGCAGCTCCGGAACTGAGCATTTCCGGCTACCCTGCTGCCGCCACCGGGACCAACAGTAGCTGATCGGTGGGGGTTCCAGGTGTTGGACCACAGCTGGCTCTCCACCGCCTAAGTGGGAAGCCGGTTGTCAATCAGCATGACGTCGGCTGTCCCGTTCCTTCTACAAAGTAGTGGACAATTCCTTTAGGCTCTGGATGGAGCTCGACCACCGCTCCATCCATTCTCTATGGGGCTGCCGAGCGCTGCACTCAGCTTTGAGGATGAATGGAGCAGCGTGTCGTTTTGGAACAATTGGTAAATGTCTGATCCCGGGGACCCTCAATGATCAGTCACAACTTTTTTCCCCTGGACAATCCCTTTAAGAATAATTCTTATTACCATAGAAAATTAAAAATTGTGGCGTAACCAACAAACTGGCCAGTAGAGGGAGCCATTGCAGCGATCCAGCGAATAGCTGACCGTACAGCGACCCTCGCAGGTAAACGACCACTTCATATCTGATGGATGATTACGGCTTTGGCCTCTCATTTAAGGCTATTTTTGTCATGGTCGTTGGTCCCTTAGCCTCTAATTCTGAAGAATGCGGCCCGTCTGTCACCCGACAGTAACTCTTTGTTTTCTCAGATAAACTTACAGGGAGTGCCCTGAAGCTAATGACAAGGTAAGAGCTGGCAGGCTGCCACCGAGCCACATTAAACTGAAACTCTGGGAAAGCGGTACTACCCGAAAAACAATGAGACGGAGAAACCCCGATTAGGTCCCTATTCACTCCCTGACGCTTCTTGGAACAGTTGCTTTGTGAACTCCTGAATAGAGAACAGGTAAAGCCACAGCCAATGGCATAACTGGGACTTTTCTAGTCCGCTGTGTACTGGTTTCCAGTAAACCGTCCTCCTCCTGTCCCGTCAGTCAGCCTTTCATCCCCTCTGGCCCAGTTTCCTATCACAGTAAAGTGGCCACTCAGCACCTAAGGACTATGTCATCTTCTCATCTCCTATGATTGAAGTCTACGTATCCAGACGATTGAGAGCCGGCCAGGATGTACCACTCATCGGCACTGCCCTACAACCTCTTCTCCAGCTTCACAGCAGATCTGGCCAGCAGTGCCAGCCCAACAGGTGAGAAGTTTAAACAATACCATAACTTTTAAAAAACTTTTTATGTGTTAAAGTTTCTCGTCAGGAAATCACCCGATCACTTCTGATCATTCCTTCTAGAGATTTTGGGTTCGAAGTTTTGAAAACTTTATTCTCTGACCAATGGGTAAACGTTTTTCAAAGTTTTTAAACTTTATTCTCTGACCAATGGGTAAACGTTTTTCAAAGTTTTTAAACTTTATTCTCTGACCAATGGGTAAAGTTTGTTTTAAAGTTTTCAAAACTTTATTTTTTGACCAATGGGTAAAGCTTTTTCAAAGTTTTGAAAACTTTTTCTCTGACCAATGGGTAAAGTTTTTACAAACTTTATTCTCTGACCAATGGGTACACTTTTGAAAACTTTATTCTCTGACCAGTTTGTAAAGTTTTTTTTTCAAAGTTTTGAAAAGTTGATTCTCTGGCCAATGGGTAAAGTTTTTTTTAAAGTGTTAAACTTTATTTTCTGACCATTGGGTAAAGTGTTGAAAATTTGTTTATCTGACCAATGGGTAAAGTTTTTTGAGTATTGAAAACTTTATTCTCTGACCATTGGGTAAAGTTTTTTTACTTTATTCTCTGACCAATGGGTAAAGTTTTGAAAACTTTATATTCTGACCAATGGGTAACATTTTTTCAAAGTTTTGAACACTTTCTTTTCTGACCAATGGGTAAAGTTTTTTTTCAAAATTTTGAAAACTTTATTCTCTGACCAATGGGTAAAGTTTTTTTTCAAAATTTTGAAAACTTTATTCTCTGACCAATGGGTAAAGTTTTTACAAAGTTTTGAAAACTTTATTCTCTGACCAATGGGTAAAGTTTTTTTACTTTATTCTCTGACCAATGGGTAAAGTTTTTTTTAAAGTTTTGAAAACTTTATTCTCTGACCAATGGGTAGAACACATCAAAGGTTTTTTAAAAGTTTCAAAAACTTTTTTCTTTGCATCTTTTTAAAACTGTTACAACTGTTTTATTATTTAGTGGTCATAGAGCCTATAATATAATAAGTCAGTGTCATTCTCATATTTAACTATCTACAGTAAATACAGAACCCAAAAAAACGCAACCCAGGGTAAAGTTAAGGTCCCAAAGCGCTAATATAAATATGTGTTGGTCTAAATTAGTTATAATGATAAAAAATAGGTTTGATATACTGTATGGGTTAAAAAAAACATATACGGTATGTATTTATTTAACACAGTAGACATATTTTGGTGAGTGAACCAACAGGGAACCTAATAAGAGGTGTCACAAATAGCAGAGTAGGCTATTTAAACAGTCTAAGGAAAAAAATGATAGTACAAGGTTAAATATACAAGGTAAGAAGATCATATTGGCGTGCCCAAAAATTTAGTTACATGCTGAAAGAGCAGCTCAGCCGCCCAATTCAACATAGTTGTGTTTCACAAATGCTTAGTCAGGGGCATGTGACAAATGCCCTGACAAAGCATGTGGAGTGTCTACTATCTAGCCCCTCTAGGGTATAACATTTGGCCCCATCTCCCCCGGATTATAACCCCCGGCCAACCTCCATGCTGTCTGCCTTTACTATCATGTGACAGATCGTCTGGTGGTGCAGAGCTCACTGATACCAGCGTGTCCTGTAATAGGAGCCATCGGTGTAACAGGTCCGTTCATGACATTTCTTCCTCCTAAATTTTCCCCCATCACCTGTGAGTGATATTATTGAGAAGTAGAAGGAATTACAGGAACTCAGCCACGAAGTGGAGACCCCGTATTGTTACAGAGCGGGGGCCGAGTGCTGAGGAGCAGAGGGCAGAAAAGTCACCACCGCTCTGCTGACCCTATAACTGCACAGTCCACACCTCCTCTGGTGACATCAGCACAAACACTGCACCCGTCGGGAGCTTCATGGGCGAGCAGCTGCAGCCGTACATCACCAAGCACAATGCCGAGCCGTACATCACCAAGCACAATGCTGAGCTGTACATCACCAAGCACAATGCCGAGCCATATATCACCAAGCACAATGCCGAGCCGTACATCACCAAGCACAATGCCGAGCCGTACATCACCAAGCACAATGCTGAGCTGTACATCACCAAGCACAATGCCGAGCCATACATCACCAAGCACAATGCCGAGCCGCACATCACCAAGCACAATGCCGAGCCATACATCACCAAGCACAATGCCGAGCCGTACATCACCAAGCACAATGCTGAGCCATACATCACCAAGCACAATGCCGAGCCATACATCACCAAGCACAATGCTGAGCCGCACATCACCAAGCACAATGCCGAGCCATACATCACCAAGCACAATGCTGAGCCATACATCACCAAGCACAATGCCGAGCCGCACATCACCAAGCACAATGCCGAGCCGCACATCACCAAGCACAATGCTGAGCCATACATCACCAAGCACAATGCCGAGCCATACATCACCAAGCACAATGCCGATCCGTACATCACCAAGCACAATGCTGAGCCGTACATCACCAAGCACAATGCCGAGCCGTACATCACCAAGCACAATGCCGAGCCGTACATCACCAAGCACAATGCCGAGCCGTACATCACCAAGCACAATGCCGAGCCGTACATCACCAAGCACAATGCCGAGCCGTACATCACCAAGCACAATGCCGAGCTGTACATCACCAAGCACAATGCTGAGCCGTACATCACTAAGCACAATGCCAAGCCATACATCACCAAGCACAATGCCGAGCCGTACATCACCAAGAACAATGCCGAACCGTACATCACCAAGATCAATGCCGAGCCGTACATCACCAAGCACAATGCCGAACCGTACATCACCAAGAACAATGCCGAGCCATACATCGCCAAGCACAATGCCGATCATCGTATGGAGCGGTGTAAAGTTGCCACCACTGGATCCTGGAGGAGACGTGTTCTGTGCAGTGATAGATCGCACTGCTCTGTGTCTGATGGAGGAGTCTGGGTTTGGTGAATGGAGAACATCACCCCCTGACTGCACTGTGCCCCTGTACAGTTTGCTGGAAGAGGATAATGATCTAGGCTGTTATCGAGGGTTGTCCTTGGCTCCTTACTTCCAGTGAAGGCAAATCTTTATCCTTCAGCACAAGACATTTTGGACAATTGTAACCTCCAATATTGTGCCAACAGTTTGGAGAAGGCCCCCATTACTGTGCCCAGTGCACAAGGTCCATACAGACATGAATAAGGGAAGTTTGGTGGAAGAACATGACCGGCTTCAGCCCCATCAAACAACTCGACTAGAGATTGTGATCCCGGCCTCTCCCCAACATCAGTGTCACCTAACAAATTCTCATCTGGATAAAGGGTCAAAAATTCCCACAAACACCTCCAAAAACTTCTAGAAATCCTTCCCATAAGAGTGGGAGCCATTGTTTTAGCATAGGGACCTCTATAGATATAGAACAGGAGGTCGGAAGGATTCCTGTAGGTGTGATGAGGAGGGGGCACACACTTTTGTCCATAGCTTTCTTCATGTACCTGTGTCAGCCATGATCGGGACGTGTTTTTTTTAACCTCTGGATTGAAACAAGTGTATGCCACCACCCCACCCTCCTATCATTGACAACAAGCACAGATCTTGAAAATGGTGCTAAAATCGGACACAAGATAACAGCAGAGGTCTCCTTGGTTTTCAACCAGAAATCTGGTTATACTGTCATATGGTGTTTGCCCCTGAGGATACAGAAATCCACGTGTGACGTCTTGGCCGCTCCTTTGACACGTAATTTGCTAATTTCTTGAGAAAATCTGACTTTTATGTCACCACCGAGTGCAGTTATTTATGAACACCAACGATAATGCGTAAGAACAATCCGTGTCCCCTGTTTTCTAGCTGTGATACCATTTGGGCCCATTCATGGCTCTCCAGGAAATCCTTCATCACTGCACCGATCCGCCAGTACCTGATCCAGTTACTAGTTATGTATTAAAAAAACAATTCCTAGGATAATAATAGAAATATCTATAAAACCTTACCTGCTTGTAAAAAATCTTTTATATATGGTGTATGTAAATATCCCACACCCAAACCCCCGCAGTCATGGAATCTGAGCACCTAGCATACTACAGATTGAACACGTGAACTCTCGTGTACTTTATACTTGTGGAAAGATAGATATAGTGTATCACAAAAAGTGAGTACACCCCTCATATTTTTATCAATATTTTATTATATGGGACAGCACTGGAGATCTGACCCTGTGATACAATGTGCAGTGTCAGTGTGCAGCTTGCATAACAGTGTAAATGGGGTGTTCTCTAAATAACTCAACACACAGCCATTAATGTCAACAAAAGTGAGTATACCCCTAAGTGAAAATGGACAGATTGTGCCCAATTAGCCATGTTCCCTCCCTGGTGTCATGTTGCTCATTATTGTTACAAGCTCTCCGGTGAGAATGGGGGCAGGGGTGTTACATTTGGTGTTATCTCTCACACACTCTCTCATACTGGTCACTGGAAGTTCAACATGGCTCCTCATGGCAAAGAATTCTCTGAGGATCTAAAAAAAAAAAAAAAATTGTTGCTCTATATAAAGGTGGCCAAGGCTATAAGAAGATTGTCACCACCCTGATACTGACCTGCAGCACAGTGGCCAAGACCATACAGAGGTATAACCAGACAGGATCCACTCAGAAAAGGCCTCACCATGGCCGACCACAGAAGCTGAATGGACGTGCTCAGCGTCATATCCAGAGATTGTCTTTTCAGAATGGATGTATGAGTTCTGCCAGCATTGCTGCAGAGGTTACAGGGGTGGAGGGTCCACATGTTAGTGCATAAACCATACGCCACACACTGCAGAGGTTACAGGGGTGGGGGTCCGCCTGTCAGTGCTCAGACCATACACCGAACATTGCAGAGGTTACAGGGGTGAGGGGTCCGCTTCTCAGTAATCAGATCATATGACGCACACTGCAGAGGTTACAGGGGTGGGGGGGTCCGCCTGTCAGTGCTCAGACCATACACCACACACTACAGACGTTACAAGGGATGGGGGGCTCCGCCTGTCAGTGCTCATACCATACGCCACACATTTCAGAGGTTACAGGGGTGGGCTGTCCAGCTGTCAGTGCTCAGACCATACGCCGCACACTGCATCACATTTTTCTGCATGGAAAGGAAGGAAGACTCTTCTAAAGAGGCTGCACAAGAAAGCCGCAAATAGTTTGATGAGATTTGAAGATTACCAGACTATGGTCATGGATTACTGGAACCGTCCTGTGGTCTGATGAGACCAAGATAAACATATTTGGTTCATATGGGGTCAAGCGTGTGTGGTGGCAACCAGGTGAGGAGCACAAAGACAAGTGTGTCCTGCCTACAGTTAGGCATGGTGGTAGAGGGTCATGGTGTGGGGTTGCACAATTGCTGCCGGCTGTGGAGAATTTAATTTCATTTTCTCCCTGTAGCCGCTGTAAGGAATTAACATGGACGAGCTATATCAGACATTTGTACACACATGCAATGCTCAAATCAGAATGCCCCTTAATTTAAAGCATAGAGAGCAATTAAAGGGGTTTGACATTTTTAAGAACTGCCTATGACAGAGTAAAATTGCAGAAAAAAAAAGGATATTTGTTTTACCAATCCCCAAATGCCGACGCGTCCATTGATGATGTGTGTGACCACTGCAGCCAATCACTGACTGTAGCGCTAATATGTCAACACCACTTTCATTGCTAGAGGTGGGGATCTGTGTGACCGCTGCAGCCAATCACTGACTGTAACGGTAATATGTCAATACCACTCATATTGCTAGAGGCGAAGAGCTGTGTGACTGCTGCAGCCAATCACTGACTGTAGCGGTAATATGTCAACACCATTCTCATTGCTAGAGGTGGGGATCTGTGTGACCGCTGCAGCCAATCACTGAGTGTAGCGTTAATATGTCAACACCACTTTCATTGCTAGAGGTGGGGAGCTGTGTGACCACTGCAGCCAATCACTGACTGTAGCGTTACTATGTCAACACCACTTTCATTGCTAGAGGTGGGGATCTGTGTGACCGCTGCAGCCAATCACTAACTGTAGTGGTAATATGTCAATACCACTCACATTTCTAGAGGTGAGGAGCTGTGTGACCGCTGCAGCCAATCACTGACTGTAGCGCTAATATCTCAACACCACTTTCATTGCTAGAGGTGGGGATCTGTGTGACCGCTGCAGCCAATCACTGACTGTAGCGGTAATATGTCAACACCATTCACATTGCTAGAGGCGAGGAGTTGTGTGACTGCTGCAGCCAATCACTGACTAGTGGTAATATGTCAACACCACTCACATTGCTAGAGGCAGGGAGCTGTGTTACCGCTGCAGCCAATCACTGACTGTAGCGGTAATATGTCAAGACCATTCTCATTACTAGAGGCGGAGAGCTGTGTGACCGCTGCAACCAATCACTGACTGTAGCGGTAATATGGCAATACCACTCTCATTGCTAGAGGCGGGAAGCCAGGGAAGCTTTGTCATATGTATATATGTCATGAAAAAAACATGATGGTGTTGGATAATCCCTTAGGCCATGCAGAGATTTCTGTTTTTTGAAGCATTAAGATCCATTCCTACCAATGGCAATATAGGAGTTCAAGGCAAGACTTTCCGTCTTACAGACTCCTTGCACTGCCGAAGGCCGTAATAAACCTTTCACTGGTCTTGCCCTTTAATAACAGGTTAGAGGTGACAGTACAGGGGAAAAACCTCACGCCTGGTATTGTTATAGGATATTCTGTAAACCTTTATTGTTTGGGCATCTCATTATTCTGTGTAAAATAGGAATGTACATGTGTAAGAAACTGCTGTTAACGACAGAAAAGAAAACGATTTACCCCATTCTTGGGGTTTTAATAAGTCATAATTTTCACTTCTTGCACCATGGTCAACAAAACAAAAAAAAAGAAATAAAATAACGACCAGACGTAAAACTGAAATTGCAGCTGCAGGGAGAAAATTAATGTTTTTCCTCCCAGGAGCCGCCGGCTATCAGTCATATAGGTGCATGTAAGCTTGTCCTCGTGCAATATATTGTTCAGATGTCCTTGAAACACTGAAGGGAATCCATCAGAAAGTTTTTGCCATCTGACAGCAGCATAATATAGGTGCAGAGAACCTGATTCCAGCGATGTGTCACTTGCCTGCTTGCTGCAGTTTTAGTCACTGATTTATCAGCAGGAGATTATTACTAGGTGACTAGTAAAACCTGCTGCCTGGTAGTGCAACCATGCCCCCACCACTGACTGGATGCAAAACTGAAATTGCTGCTGCAGGGAAAAAATTAACTTTGTTCCTCTCTGGAGCCGCCAGCTGTCAGTCATATAGGCGTGCTGGTGTGACTACTGTCACCGGCAGCTGTATGTGAGCACACCGCAGTGCAGTATATCATCCAGATGTCCTTGAATCACTGAAGGGAATCTGTCAGAAAGTTATTGCCACCTGAGAGCAGCATAATGTAGGGGCAGAGACCCTGATTCCAGCGATGTGTCACTTACTGGGCTGCTTAGTGTAGTTTTAATCCCTGATTTATCAGCATTAGATTATTACTAGAAGACAAGTAAAATCTGCTCCCAATTGGTCCAACTAGTTGGAAGCTTTCTGTGTCCGCTGCGCATAGGCAGAAAGCTGCCAATCACTAGTATACAGAAATCAGAATTCAGAGAACAGCTAGATCTGCAGCTGAGAGAACAGGGATTTTATCAAAAACCCAGTACATGACACATCACTAGAATCAGGGTCTCTGCCTCTACATCTATAGGGTCAGGCATCAAGATATACCTCTTCTGGATGATGTTAGTAAAACCTTCTGCCAGGTAGTCCAACCACGCCCCCACCACTGATTGGATGCAAAACTGAAATTGCAGTACAGGGAGAAAATTAATGTTGTTCATCCCAGGAGCCGCCGGATGTCAGTCATATAGGCGTGCTGGTGCGGCTACTGTCACCAGCAGCTGTATGTAAGCTCCCCGTGGTGCCGAGTATTATCCAGATGTCCTTGAAACACTGAAAAGAATCCATCAGAAAGTTTTTACCACCTGAGAGCAGCACGATGTAGGGGCAGAGACCCTGATTTCAGCAATGTGTCACTTACTGAGCTGCTTGCTGTAGTTTTAATCACAGATTTAGCAGCAGGAGATTATTACTAGAGGACTATTAAATCTGCTGCTAAGTGGTCCAACTAATTGGAAGCTTTCTGTGTACGCTGTGCATAGGCAGAAAGCTGCCAATCACTTGTTTAGAGAGATCAGCATTCAGAGAACAGCTAGATCTGCATTAGAGAAAACAGGGATTTTATCAAAACCACAGTAAGTGACACATGACTGGAATCAGGGTCTCTACCCATACATCATGCTGCTTTCAGATGGGGAGGAAAAACATGGTGACAGATTTTCTTTAAGGCATCAACATATTCCACTTCTAGATACATTTTATTGTGGCACTCAGCTTTATAGGAAAGCACAGTAAGCGGATGCGTGCAGACAAACCTTTTTCGCCCTTCATTAGAACCCATGGAGCAGAATGTACAGGTTGAGCGCAGCGTCAGCCGCGCGGCGCGCAGGGTGGTCGTACTGCGGGTACTGAATGCCTGACATGACTTCACTATTCCTGGCATTGCACAGCGGCGCAGACAACAGGTATAACAGGAATGTGCGGCTTGCGAGAACTTCCAGTAAAAAAAATAATGATAGATAAGAAGGAATCGGAACAGGTCCTGTTGTAAATATCAACATTCACATTTCCAGATCCAGCACGCACGGACGAGACTCGATCGTGTACGGGCCACATCACGCAAGGAGAAAGGCAAACATTACCGTACCGGAAGCTCATATCCCATAATAGTGAAAACGACTTTATATAATCAAAATATCTTCAAATAAAAAGAACATAAAAATCACCATAGAATCCTCAAACTTCATATTCTGGCTCATTTAATTGGTTTTCATCTATTCTACAATCGACGGAGGCATAACTAGAGTTCAATGGACCGAGTGCAAAATTTGGACCTTGGCCCCCCGTCCCTGCCTCCCTCGGGGCACAGGATAATTATACTGACACTTGGCTCTTGTCCTCAGCACCCAGCTTTCCAATGATCTGCTATACGTCTTTCCCCCAGCTCCAATATCCCTCTTTCCCTCAGCATCCAGCTTTCCATATTCTTATATCCATCTTGTCCTCAGCACCCAGCTTTCCAATGCTCTGCTATACATCTTTCCCCCAGCTCCGATATCCCTCTTTCCCTCAGCATCCAGCTATCCATCTTGTCCTCAGTACCCAGCTTTCCAATACTCTGCTATACATCTTTCCCTTAGCGCCCAGCTTTCCCTTGACATCAGAGAATAGGAAAGCTGGGTGCTGAGGGAAAGATGTGTAGCAAAACATGGGAACGTTGAGTGCTGAGAGAAAAATGTATAGCAGGGCAACGGAAAGCTGGGTGCTGATGACAAGATGGATATCAGAATATAGTAAAGTTGGGTGCTGAGGGCTATCAAGTGCATGGGAAAGCTGGGTGCTGATGACAAGATGGATATCAGAATATAGTAACGTTGGGTGCTGAGGGCTATCAAGTGCATGGGAAAGCTGGGTGCTGATGACAAGATGGATATCAGAATATAGGAAAGTTGGGTGCTGAGGGCTATCAAGAGCATGGGAAAGCTGGGTGCTGAGTTAAAAAGTATAGGGGAGGGATATATTAGCAAAACATGGGAAAGTTGAGTGCTGAGAGACAGATGTATAACAGGGCATAGGAAAGCTAGGTTCTTATGATATTATAGATATCAGAATATAGGAAAGCTGGATGCTGAGGGCTATCAAGGGTGCTGAGTTAAAGATGTATAAGACTGCATGAGAAAGCTGGGTGCTGAGGGAAAGATGTATAGTGGAGCTTTGGAAAGCTGGGTACTGAGGGAAAGATGTATATCAGAACATGAGAAATCCAGGTGCTGAGGATAAAATGGATATCAGAATATAGGGAAGCTGGGTGCTGAGGTCTACCAGAGCATGGGAAAGCTGGATGCTGTGTTAGAAATGTATAGCAGAGCATGGGAAAGCTGGGTGCTGAGGACAAGATGGATATCAGAATATAGGAAAGCTGGGTGCTGACAAAAAGATGTATATCAGAATATAGGAAAGCTGGGTGCTGAGGGCTATCAGAGCATGGAAAAGTTGGAACCCTTGCAACCGCGATCGTTCCGCTCTTTCTTGCCGACAATTGAAACTGAGAATGTGAGAGTTTATAACATTTGTGTCTATTCTAGAAAATGCTTTATGAGCTCAGCAGTGTGAAGCTTCAATTGGACGATCCGATGATCAAGGATGAGCGTCCCTGTGATGGCAAAATTAGTGTAACTGAGCAGTAGAAAAATATTGTCTAGTCTGGTGAATCCCAACTTCTGTTGCACCATGCTGATGGAAGTGTCCAAATTTTACACTATTCAAATAGTGAACGCGGATTAATGGTGAGGTGAGAGTTTACTTGGCTCTCCATGGGTACTTATCTTCCCTGCTTCCCTACCCTTCATAGTCCCATCTGTAGATGAGGTAGCACGGACCATTAAGAAGATGTCGTCAACTGTAACTATCTTGCCCTTGTGCTACTAGATGGGTGTCTTTAATAAAGAGGCCATTCAGTTTATACGTACAATTAATGTAGAGAGACGTCCGTCACTGAGCAGAAGATCTTGAGGCTCTTTGTATGTCTTTTGGGATGTAACTAAACAAACATTTATGTATCCTAATTAAGATTTTGGATTGGTGATTTCACATAGCAAGAGTATGACAAAGTTGGTGGATGTGGCAATTACCGTAGAGAGACATCTGTCACTGAGCAAAAGACCTTCAGGCTCTTTGTATGGCTTTTGGGATTTAACTAAACACACATTTATGTATCATAGTTAAGATCTTGGATTGGTAATCTCCCATAGAAAGAGTATTACAAAGTTGGTGAATCTGGCAATTACCGTAGAGAGACGTCTGTCACTGAGCAAAAGACCTTGAGGCTCTTTGTATGGCTTTTGGGATGTAACTAAACATACATTTATGTATCATAGTTAAGATCTTGGATTGGTGATTTGACATAGAAAGCGTATTACGAAGTTGGTGAACGTTCTGTTCGGACGGCAAGTTCTTCCAGTCATAGATGGACCCTTTTAAAACATGCTGTAATATGCTGTCTATAAGAGTTTTCCCATTAAAGACATTTATGACCAATCCACATCTTGGATTCCCGATTTGTATCCCCCCACTGTTCCTCCTCTGGTGTCAGGATTGAATGGAGCAGCATGCTCGCCTAATGTCTAAAGGGGGCTTTACACGCAACGACATATCTAATGATATATCGTCGGGGTCACGGAATTCGTGACGCACATCCGGCGTCGTTAGTGACGTCGTTGCGTGTAACAGCTAGGAGCGAGTGTTAATGATCAAAAATACTCACCTTATCGTTGATCGTTGACACGTCGTTCATTTTCAAAATCTCGTTGGTTGTTCTGGACGTAGGTTGTTCGTCGTTCCTGAGGCAGCACACATCGCAATGTGTGACACCCCGGGAACGACGAACACAGCTTACCTGCGTCCTCTGGCAACGAGGTGGGCGTGTCAATAATGCAGCTGGTCTCCGCCCCTCCGCTTCTATTGGACGCCTGCCATGTGACGTCGCTGTGATGCCACACGAACCGCCCCCCTTAGAAAAGATGCGGTTCGCCGGCCACGGTGACGTCGCTGGGAAGGTAAGTCCGTGTCACGGTGCCTAGCGATATGGTGCGCCACAGGCAGCGATTTGCCTGTGACGCACAACCGATGGGGGCAGGTGCTTTCACCAGCGACATCGCTAGCGATGTTGCTGCGTGTAAAGCAGCCTTAATTCGACTGATGGAGATAGTTAAGCGATCATGTCACTCTAGTCAATCCTGATCTTCAGATCCCCCTAGTCACCCTTCCCTCTCCACTGAAGCACAGTCCTGGTTCTGAACACTTTGTTTCTGTTCATTGCCTTTCTGACAACAGGTGTTTCCATGCTGTAATTTAGTCAGCCTTATCACCCAGTGGGTGTAACTATTTAAAGCTTCTCCAGGCTTCCATTTCCCACTCGGACCCTGCTTGGACTTACAGCTTGTTTGCCAAGTGTTTTTCAAGGCTGATTATTAATTTTGGTTTATCTTTTATTCTGCTCCTTCCCCCGGATTCTTAAGGAGGTACGTGGAACCCTCAATGGCCGCTTAGGAAGTAGTGGTCCGAGTGATCATCTTAGTCATCCAGTTAGGGCTGAAGAGCAGGAGTGTTCAATCAGAAGGCATAGCCCTGTAATCTAAGAAAAAGACTGATGGCACTTCCTACTTTTCTAATGTGAATAGGTGCAAACTGAACATGAAACATAGTAACAAAAAGGAGACAGTTGCACTCTGTAGCGCTAAGATATGTAAAACAATGAATATGGGAATGTAGACATGCATTACTGCTATGAAAAACATGCAGAAATTGAGATACTTAGCACACAAAAATGGCCTGTTTTATGTGAGCCCAACAGCCAGTGACAAGGCTGTTGGGTCCCTGACTAATCTAATGCCTCTCTATGGTTTAAAAACCTCCAATTTATGGGTGGACAGGAACTTGCAAATGGAGAATTAAAATAGCCTGAGACTGAAGAGCAGGAGTGCTCAATCAGAAGGCAAGACCCTGTAATCTAAGAAAAAGACTGATGGCACATCCTACCTTTCTATTGTAAACAGGTGCAAACTGAGCATGAAACATAGTAACAAAAAGGAGACAGCTGCACTCTGTAGTGGTATGATATGTGTAACAATGAATATGGAAATATAGACATGCAATGCTGCTATGAAAAACATGCAAAAAGTGAGATACTTAGCACACAAAAATGACCAGTTGGATGTGAGCCCAACAGCCAATGGCAAGGTGACCTCTTTTTGTTAGGTCCCTGCCTACTTTTATGTGAGCCCAAAAGCTGCCCATAAATTGTAGGGTTTTTTTTAATCCAAAGAGAGGCATTAGTTTTGTAGGGACCCAACAAAAAGAGGACACCTTGCCGCTGGCTGTTGGGCTTACATAAAACTGGCCATTTTTGTGTGCTAAGTATCTCAATTTTTACATGTTTTTCATAGCAGTAATGTATGTCTATATACCCATATTCATTGTTCTATATATCTTAGCACTACAGAGTGCAGCTGTCTCCTTTTTGTTACTATGTTTTTTTGCACCTGTTTACATTAGAAAGGTAGAATGTGCCATCAGTTTTATTCTTAGATTATTCAGGAAGAATGTCTGTTGACTGAACGATTGATGTAATGTGTATACAGGACCTCAGTATGGAGGTCACAGAACCTGTCCTTGTTTTGGGGTGAAAGGTCTGGTCTAAAGCAAATTACGTCACCCGAGAATCAAGTAACAAAAGAAAGAGTCTTATTATATCCGCGTATAAAGCATTCTGAACCTTGATGTGGCTTTTATTTGCAGATCTTCCCACCATCACGAGTTCCTGGGACTGTCCGGAGTATGACTATGATGTCAATGACATAGATTTGCCCTTTTTGGCTTATCTTACCTCCCCTGATTATTCCTCCGGTGACTCAGATATTTGCAACCTGTCTGAAAGCATTGGCGTCACTGAAACGCTCCCTCATTTTACAGGTGAGTGCACTGATAAGGTTTTTATTATTTGATTGTAGATATTACCTGCCTAACGCTGCCCATATACACTAAAAGTCCATTTTAGACCATGGAGTGCTTTTTATGACGACTCAATTTCCGATAATTGTGGAGCGTAAACAGGCTGCCAATCGTCCAGTGTATAGGCGAAACGTTCGTCGGGTGAAATGATCTGTCGGTTCTCAGAAAAGATCATGCTTCTCAGCAGCACATTGTACAGTGTAAACAGGACGTGTGCTACCAAGCACACTGAGCACATAGGCTGACAATCTATTACTCATCGTTTTGCAAACATATTATATGTAGTCAAACTGCATTTTCTCCTATGTTCGATGGTGCCGTCAAGGATTACGTATGAATCCTTCACAAAATTGGATTTGGGAGGCAATAATGATGCAGATGGAACCACCATGTGCACCACTGGCAGACACATCCAGAAAAGGGCCAATGGGCAAGAACCATATAGGGGCCCTTTGCAGCCCAAGAGCTCATAAAATGCACAAATCCACCTGCTCTGGAGGTAGAAATGGGCCCCCAACCTCTTGGGCCTGTGCGGCTGCACCAATGATATGTGACCTCTAGTGTGCTCTTTTGTGCATGAGTTTCAGCCGTATACACCTATTGGAGGTAGACATCTAGAAGTTGTAGTCAAGGCCTTCGTGTCCACCTCCAATAGGCATATATGGCCAAAAATGATGTACAATGGAGCACACCAAGGGTGGAGACATCATTAAGGTAAGGGGGCCATTTCCATCTCCACAGCAGGTGGATTTGTGTATTTGGATGATCTCTTTGGCCACAAAGGGCCCCTATATTGTTCTTACACAGGCACCCTCTTCTGGATGTGTCCACCAGTGGTGCAGACGGTGACTCCATCTCCATCATTATGGTCAAATCCTATTTTGTCGGAGGTGTGAAGGTAATCCCCAAGGAACGAAGGAGAAAACTCAGGGGCCTAAGTTGTCCAACCACCGCTGATCAAGTAGTATTTTGGACATAGACTAATGCCTCAAGTCGGGTGATGGAAACCCACCTTAAAATGCTATAACCTCCAAGACATGACCAAAAACCACCCCTGAGTCTCCAGGGAAATAATTGCATCATTACGGTCAAATCCCATTTTGTCGGGGGTGTGAACGTAATCCCCAAGGAACAAAGGAGAAAATTCAGGGGCCTAAGTTGTCCAACCACCGCTGATCAAGTAGTATTTTGGACGTAGTTTAATGCCGCAAGTCGGGAGATGGAAACCCACCTTAAAATGCTATAACCTCCAGGACATGACCAAAAACCACCACTGAGTCTCCAGGGAAATAATTATTCCATAGAAATAATTAAAGGGCTATTCCCAAAAGCTAAAGTGTCCCCCCCCATCCATGGGATAGACGATAACTTGATGGAGGTCCAACCACTGGGAACTCCAGCGATCTCTAGAACGGGGCTTTGGTTCTTTGAATGAAGCACAGTTGCACATGTTTGACGTCCACTGTCCTCATTGTTTATGGGACTGCTAGAAATAGCAAAGCACTGTTGTCTACCCTTGTCATCAGACCCATAGACAACGAAAGGTCGAGTATGGAGATCTCCGCTTCATTCAACTAGCGGTTCTGCAGAGCACGGGTAGAGATCGCTGGGCATCTCAGTGCTCAAAGCGTATCCTGTAGAAGGGCTCTTTGGGGTCTTCGGTTACCCAAAAACACGACATTAGGGTCCTTTTTAAAGGGAACTTGATAGTGGATTTCATGATTTCAGCTAGGCATGGGTGACCCTGAAACGCTGCGGCATTTCAGAGAAAAACATACTCTAAAAGCCACAGTCAGGCAGGTCCCCGGTGGCTTTTCCTTGCCCACTCTCCTTGAGGGACAGGTCTCTTGTGCACTGGCAGGCGATGAGAAAAGCCGCTGGGTTCCTCTCTATCCGATTGGTCTGAGATGAGGTAGCAAAAACCTGCTGACAGATTCCCTTCATATGAACGTATTATACAGACCCCATGTCCTGAAAGTCTTCTCCGTACAGCCGTTTCTTTTTGCATTATATCATTATCCGGACCCCACGTCCTAGAAGTCTTCTCCGTGCAGCCGTTTCTTTTTGCATTATGTCATTATACGGACCCCACATTCTGGAAGTCTTCTCCGTGCAGCCGTTTCTCTTTGCATTATGTCATTATATAGTCCCCACGTCCTGGAAATCTTCTTCATGCAACCGTTTCTTTTTGGATTATGCCATTATACAGTCCCCACATCCTGGAAGTCTTCTCCGTGCAGCTGTTTCTTTTTGCATTATGTCATTATACGGACCCCACATTCTGGACATGAAAGTCTTCTCTGCAGCCGTTTCTTTTTGCATTATGTCATTATATGGACCCAACATCCTGGAAGTCTTCTCCGTGCAGCCGTTTCTTTTTGCATTATATCATTATATAGTCCCCACATTCTGGAAGTCTTCTCCGTGCAGCCATTTCTTTTTGCATTATATCATTATATAGTCCCCACGTCCTGGAAATCTTCATGCAACCGTTTCTTTTTGGATTATGTCATTATACAGACCCCACATCCTGGAAATCTTTTCCATGCAGCCGATTTTTTTTTGCATTATGTCATTATACAGACCCCACATCCTGGAAGTCTTCTCCGTGCAGCTGTTTCTTTTTGCATTATGTCATTATACAGACCCCACATTCTGGACATGAAAGTCTTCTCTGCAGCCGTTTCTTTTTGCATTATGTCATTATATGGACCCAACGTCCTGGAAGTCTTCTCCGTGCAGCCGTCTTTGCATTATGTCATTATATAGTGCCCACGTCCTGGAAATCTTCTTCATGCAACAGTTTCTTTTTGGATTATGCCATTATACAGTCCCCACATCCTGGAAGTCTTCTCAGTGCAGATGTTTCTTTTTGCATTATGTCATTATACGGACCCCACATTCTGGACATGAAATTCTTCTCTGCAGCTGTTTCTTTTTGCATTATGTCATTATATGGACCCAACATCCTTGAAGTCTTCTCCGTGCAGCCGTTTCTTTTTGCATTATATCATTATATATTCCCCACATTCTGGAAGTCTTCTCCGTGCAGCCATTTCTTTTTCCATTATATCATTATATAGTCCCCACGTCCTGGAAATCTTCATTCAACCGTTTCTTTTTGGATTATGTCATTATACAGACCCCACATCCTGGAAGTCTTCTCCGTGCAGCCGTTTTTGTTTTGCATTATGTCATTATACAGACCCCACATCCTGGAAGTCTTCTCCGTGCAGCTGTTTCTTTTTGCATTATGTCATTATACGGACCCCACATTCTGGAAGTCTTCTCTGCAGCCGTTTCTTTTTGCATTATGTCATTATATGGACCCAACGTCCTGGAAGTCTTCTCCGTGCAGCCGTTTCTTTTTGCATTATATCATTATATAGTCCCCACATTCTGGAAGTCTTCTCTGTGCAGCCATTTCTTTTTGCATTATGTCATTATATAATCCCCACATCCTGGAAGTCTTCTCTCTGCAGCCGTTTCTTTTTGCATTATGTCATTACACGGACCCCACGTTCTGGAAGTCTTTTCTGTGCAGCCGTTTCTTTTTGCATTATGTCATTATACGGACCCCACATTCTGGAAGTCTTCTCTGCAGCCGTTTCTTTTTGCATTATGTCATTATATGGACCCAACGTCCTGGAAGTCTTCTCCGTGCAGCCGATTTTTTTTGCATTATGTCTTTATACAGTCCCCACATCCTAGAAGTCTTCTCTGTAGCCGTTTCTTTTTGCATTCTGTCATTATACAGACCCAACGTCCTGGAAATCTTCATGCAGCCATTTCGTTTTGCATTGTCAATATACGGACCCCACGTTCTGTAAGTCTTCCCCGTGCAGCCATTTCTTTTTGCATTATGTCATTATACAGTCCCCACGTCCTGGAAATCTTCTTCATGTAACAGTTTCTTTTTGGATCATGTCATTATACGGACTCCTTGTCCTGGAAGTCTTCTCTGTAGCCGTTTCTTTTTGCATTATGTCATTATACGGACCCCACGTTCTGGAAGTCATCTCTGTGCAGCCGTTTCTTTTTGCATTATGTCATTATACAGACCCCACATCCTGGAAGTCTTCTCCGTGCAGCCATTTCTTTTTGCATTATGTCATTATATGGACCCCACGTCCTGGAAGTCGTCTCCCTGCAACCGTTTCTTTTTGGATTATGTCATTATACGGACCCACGTTCTGGAAGTCTTCTCTGTAGCCGTTTCTTTTTGCATGATGTCATTATACAGACCCCACATCCTGGAAGTCTTCTCTGTGCAGCTGTTTCTTTTTGCATTATGTCATTATATAATCCCCACATCCTGGAAGTCTTCTCTGTGCAGCCATTTCTTTTTGCATTATGTCATTATATAATCCCCACATCCTGGAAGTCTTCTCTCTGCAGCCGTTTCTTTTTGCATTATGTCATTACACGGACCCCACGTTCTGGAAGTCTTTTCTGTGCAGCCGTTTCTTTTTGCATTATGTCATTATACGGACCCCACGTCCTGGAAGTCTTCTCTGTGCAGCTGTTTCTTTTTGCATTATGTCATTATATAATCCCCACATCCTGGAAGTCTTCTCTGTGCAGCCATTTCTTTTTGCATTATGTCATTATATAATCCCCACATCTTAGAAGTCTTCTCCCTGCAGCCGTTTCTTTTTGCATTATGTCATTACACGGACCCCACGTCCTGGAAGTCTTTTCTGTGCAGCCGTTTCTCTTTTTGCATTATGCCATTATACAGTCCCCACATCCTGGAAGTCTTCTCAGTGCAGATGTTTCTTTTTGCATTATGTCATTATACGGACCCCACATTCTGGACATGAAATTCTTCTCTGCAGCTGTTTCTTTTTGCATTATGTCATTATATGGACCCAACATCCTTGAAGTCTTCTCCGTGCAGCCGTTTCTTTTTGCATTATATCATTATATATTCCCCACATTCTGGAAGTCTTCTCCGTGCAGCCATTTCTTTTTCCATTATATCATTATATAGTCCCCACGTCCTGGAAATCTTCATTCAACCGTTTCTTTTTGGATTATGTCATTATACAGACCCCACATCCTGGAAGTCTTCTCCGTGCAGCCGTTTTTGTTTTGCATTATGTCATTATACAGACCCCACATCCTGGAAGTCTTCTCCGTGCAGCTGTTTCTTTTTGCATTATGTCATTATACGGACCCCACATTCTGGAAGTCTTCTCTGCAGCCGTTTCTTTTTGCATTATGTCATTATATGGACCCAACGTCCTGGAAGTCTTCTCCGTGCAGCCGTTTCTTTTTGCATTATATCATTATATAGTCCCCACATTCTGGAAGTCTTCTCTGTGCAGCCATTTCTTTTTGCATTATGTCATTATATAATCCCCACATCCTGGAAGTCTTCTCTCTGCAGCCGTTTCTTTTTGCATTATGTCATTACACGGACCCCACGTTCTGGAAGTCTTTTCTGTGCAGCCGTTTCTTTTTGCATTATGTCATTATACGGACCCCACATTCTGGAAGTCTTCTCTGCAGCCGTTTCTTTTTGCATTATGTCATTATATGGACCCAACGTCCTGGAAGTCTTCTCCGTGCAGCCGATTTTTTTTTGCATTATGTCTTTATACAGTCCCCACATCCTAGAAGTCTTCTCTGTAGCCGTTTCTTTTTGCATTCTGTCATTATACAGACCCAACGTCCTGGAAATCTTCATGCAGCCATTTCGTTTTGCATTGTCAATATACGGACCCCACGTTCTGTAAGTCTTCCCCGTGCAGCCATTTCTTTTTGCATTATGTCATTATACAGTCCCCACGTCCTGGAAATCTTCTTCATGTAACAGTTTCTTTTTGGATCATGTCATTATACGGACTCCTTGTCCTGGAAGTCTTCTCTGTAGCCGTTTCTTTTTGCATTATGTCATTATACGGACCCCACGTTCTGGAAGTCATCTCTGTGCAGCCGTTTCTTTTTGCATTATGTCATTATACAGACCCCACATCCTGGAAGTCTTCTCCGTGCAGCCATTTCTTTTTGCATTATGTCATTATATGGACCCCACGTCCTGGAAGTCGTCTCCCTGCAACCGTTTCTTTTTGGATTATGTCATTATACGGACCCACGTTCTGGAAGTCTTCTCTGTAGCCGTTTCTTTTTGCATGATGTCATTATACAGACCCCACATCCTGGAAGTCTTCTCTGTGCAGCTGTTTCTTTTTGCATTATGTCATTATATAATCCCCACATCCTGGAAGTCTTCTCTGCAGCCATTTCTTTTTGCATTATGTCATTATATAATCCCCACATCCTGGAAGTCTTCTCTCTGCAGCCGTTTCTTTTTGCATTATGTCATTACACGGACCCCACGTTCTGGAAGTCTTTTCTGTGCAGCCGTTTCTTTTTGCATTATGTCATTATACGGACCCCACGTCCTGGAAGTCTTCTCTGTGCAGCTGTTTCTTTTTGCATTATGTCATTATATAATCCCCACATCCTGGAAGTCTTCTCTGTGCAGCCATTTCTTTTTGCATTATGTCATTATATAATCCCCACATCTTAGAAGTCTTCTCCCTGCAGCCGTTTCTTTTTGCATTATGTCATTACACGGACCCCACGTCCTGGAAGTCTTTTCTGTGCAGCCGTTTCTCTTTTTGCATTATGTCATTATACGGACCCCACGTCCTGGAAGTCTTCTCTGCAGCCGTTTCTTTTTGCATTATGTCATTATACGGACCCCACGTCCTGGAAGTCTTCTCTGTAGCCGTTTCTTTTTGCATTATGTCATTATACGGACCCCACGTCCTGGAAGTCTTTTCCGTGCAGCCATTTCTTTTTGCATTACGTTATTACTCTTAACAGTTTATCTCCGCTGTACATGTTTGATCAGACTTTACGATTTGTTTGCCCATCCTCAGTTCAGTGCCCTCATAATTTTTTTTTTTATAAGTTATTTACTTGAGGTTGTTCTCCCTATACAGGTGTGAGAGATTTTATAGAGGGAACTTGTAGAGCAAGAACACCCGACACAAAGGGCAATAAAACGCCCCCAAAACAAAATAAAGCACGATTGGAGCCTTAAAATGAGGAGCTCAAAGCCAAGACCCCCATTCATTATTACATTTGTGCCCTTTTTTCATCATTTTTTTGTTTTTATTTTGCGCTTTTATTTACGTGTGTTTTTCTTTTCTTTGTCAGTGTGGTCTTGTTTTTGTTTTCCTGACTTTTTAAAAAGTAGTCAAAATTTTTTTATCAAATGTCCTACACTAACCCCAATGCATTTCATAGGCGCAGTCCATCGAATTCAGTAGGAATTGTGTAATGCTTCATTTCCCCTTTGGTGGCGCTGCAGAGATCTCAAACACTTTCTGCAAGGTTTTCTCCAAGATCACAGATGATCCCTGGAGGTCAGAAGAGATTGTTTATTATTAACGTATCCACTCAAGAAAAAAATGAATTGTCCAAAGCAGAAAATTAGAGAAAAATGATCATATTGCAATCACAGTTTTCTCTGCTGCAGATCTAGCAAAGCTGTGTATAATCCCACCCACACCACTGATTGGCAGCTTTTTGTTTATAAGGAGAAAGTGGCCAATCAGTGGTGGGGGTGGGGTTGGACTACCTAGCAACAGGTTTACTAGTCCTGTAATGATAATCTCCTGCTAATAAAACATTGATTTCATAAAAACTACACTAAGCAGCCCGGTAAGTGACACATTGCTGAAATCAGGGTCTCTATATTGTGCTGCTCTTCGATTAGGTGGAAAAAACCTGCTGACAAATTCCTTCTAAAGCATTAACCCCTTTACCCCCAGGCGATTTTCCGTTTTTGTTTTTTCCTCAAGTTCGAGAGCCATAACTTTTTTTTTCTTTTCAATATAGCCATATAAGGGCTTGTGTTTTGCAGTATGAGTTGTACTTTTGAATGACACCAATCATTCTGCCTGGAAAACAGGAAAAAAAATTCCAATTGCAGTGAAATTGCAAAAAAAGGGCAATTCCACAATTGATTTTTGGGTTTTTTATTTACTGTATTAACTATATGGTAAAATTGACCAGGTATTACGATTCCCCAGGTCGGTACGAGTTTGTCGACACCAAACATGTATAGGTGTACTTTTATCTAAGGGTGAAAAAAAGTTTGTAAAACAAAGAATTACACTTTTATCGCCATTTTCCGAGACCTGTAGCATTCTCATTTTTTGGGGTCTTCAGCTCAGTGAGGCCTTTTTTATGCGTCTTCAGCTGACAAGTGAACAGTGCTATCAGATCGTGATATCAAACTTTGACAACACAATCTAAAGGGTTAACAGGCGTTGGTGGATCTCCGCTCCACCTGCGCCTGTGAGCTGCACATGTGCGGGGGATAATGCAGGCCCGCGCGAGCCTGCATTAAGGGGACAGACACAGCCAAGGACATATATATATATACGTCCTTGATCGTAATGCGCCTGCTAGCTGCACATATCTGCTGATCAGATCATTAGACATGTGCGGCGAATAATGCAAGATCACCGCACGAGCATGCATTAAAGAGGCAGACACGGCCAAGGATGTACTGTATATATACGTCCTTGGTCATGTAGGGTTAAAAAGGCCATTTTGTCTTTCTGATTGATGGCCTACCCTCAGGAGCCGAGCGTGCACGTGTTTAGAAGGTTTTGGAGGAACAAAGCTTTCGTCACCTAAGTCATGGCCACCCCGAGGCAAGGTTCACACGGAGTTTGTTTTTTTGCTTCTTCAGAGACAGAAAAAAAATCTGACAATGTCTGTTTCTGGAAATGTTCATTTTTGTTGTTTTTGGATGTTTTTTTTTTCCTGGAAATGTTCTTCTGAAACATTCCTCCATGTTGTCTAGCAGCTTTTAGACTTGACCGTGTCAAGTTCATACAACCTCCGAAGAAGCAGGGCCAAGTTCACACTGAATTTTGTGTTCAAGTTGTTTTTTCTTTGTTTTTATTCATTTTTTTATATAAATAAAGGATTTTGGAGCATATCCGTTTTAAAAATCCTGATCACAAGTGTGATCCCATCTTGAGGATCCAAAAATGTGCTCCAATTTCCAGGGTGGAGAGTTTCTGCTCCAAAAACGCAGCAAAAAAATCAATCAAAATTTGTGGGTTTTTGGAGGGTTTCTACTCTAAAAACTCACCGTAAACTTATATCCCTTGTTAAAGGGAACCTGTCGCAAGATTTTGGCCTTTTAAACTAAAACTAGCGGCTTAAACAGCGCCCGTGCTGCATTCTATAAAGGTGCACGTTACCCCCTGTAGACCCCACAAATACCTTTATAAAATCCCCCACCTGGTATGTAAATTGTCCGGTCTGTTCCTATGGGCGTCCTAATCTGCACCTCATGTCCCTCGTTTTGCCCTCCTCCTGTGCTGATTGATGTGGATGACACCTCGGACACCATCCACGTAGATGGGCAAACTCTCCATATTCTCGGCTTGCGCAGGCGCACTTCACGCTGCCCTGTTGCGGGCAGAGCCGAAAACATAGGTGTGCCCGAGCGAACCGGCGAGTTCTCTGCACATGGGCAAGATTTTTCCTGGTGATGTGAATGACGTCATCTGCTTCATCCAGATCACCGGGCAAAATCTTGCGCCTGCGTAGAGGACTTGCAGGGACATCTATGTTTTCGGCTCTGCCTGCAACATGGCAAAGTGAAGTGCGCCTGCGTGAGCCGGGAATATGGAGATTTTGCCCACTCACATGGATGATGCCTCGGATGCCATCCACGTAGACGTGCAAACTATCCATATTCCTGGTTCACGCAAATGCACTTCACTCTGCCCTGTTGCGGGCAGAGCCGAAAACATAGGTGCGCCTGCGCAAATCGGCGAGTTCTCTGCGCAGGCGCGTGATTTTGCCTGGCGATGTGAATGACGTCACCCACATCATCGGGCAAAATATTGTGCCTGCGCAGAGAACTCGCCCGTGCGCCTATGTTTTTGGCTCTGCCCGCAACAGGGCAGAGCGAAGTGCGCCTGAGTGAACCGGGAATATGGATATTTTGCCCGCCTACGTGGAAGGCATCCGAGGCGTCATCCATGTCAGTGGGCAAAATCTCCATATTCCTGCTTTGCGCAGGGGTACTTCACTCTGCCCTGTTGCGGGCAGAGCCGAAAACATAGGTGCGCCTGCGCGAACCGACCAGTTCTCTGCACAGGCGCGAGATTTTGCCTGGCGATGTGAATGACGTCACCCGCTTCATCCACAGCACCGGGCAAAATCTTGCGCCTGCGCAGAGGACTCGCAAGCCCACCTATGTTTTTGGTTCTGCCCGCAACAGGACAGAGTGAAGTGCGCCTGCGCGAGCCGGGAATATGGAGATTTTGCCTGTCTAGGTGGATGGTGTCTGAGGCGTCAACCACATCAATCAGCACAGGAGGAGGGCAAAAAAAGGGACAGGAGGCGCAGATTAGGGCGCCCATCAGACCAAACAATTTACATACAGGGCGGGAGATTTTATAAAGGTATGTGTGGGGTCTACGGAGGAGTCAGGCTGTAACATGCACCTTTATAGAATGCAGTACAGGCGCTGCTTAAGGGGCTAGCTTTAGTTTAGAAGGCCAAAATCTGTTGAGAGGTAACCGTTCACCTGACTTTCCCTTTGTAAAGTCCTTATTATTCAGCAGAAATAAAAAAGATAACTGTGTATATAAGATTTTTGCCCAAAATGAGACATAGAAATGTATAAAATTGGCCCAGGTGAGAAGAGGTTAAGGTTTTGGCAATTATTGGTATCGACCGCAGCCGCCTCCTATCCTAACAGTCTACGTCTTCTTGTCTCCCATTGTTTCTGGTTAATGTGTCACCGCCCCGCAGACCTGCTGGCCACGGTGACAACACACAGAAAGAATTTGGACCAACAGGTTTTACAGGAGAAGATAAACCCTCAGACTCCGACGTGCGGTAAGTGGAACGCGGCATTTCCAATAATATGAACGTATGTTTGGAAACGGCTGATCGCATCAGAACACAATGTGGCTCCTGTGTTCACATGAAGTAATCTCACACCACCTGTTATTCGGGGTAAGGTCACGGAAGGCAGAGACGACCTGAACTTACCATCTAGGTGTTCTGAGAATCGCATTATAGCAGCCAGAGAGCGGAGGAGACTTTACCGAATCTTATCCGCTCCGTGCAGAGAAAATTTCATGTGTTGCGGAATTTTCCTAGTGCGTTTATTTGGAATATTAAAATTTACAATAAATTTAAATTTTTGTAAATTTTACATAAGTAAGAAAATCTGAGCAAAAAAAACCTCATAAACTTTAAAGGAGCTGCAGGGTTCACTGGACTCCTTTGTCCAGTGTGACCCCTGCAGCTCCTTTAACGTTTATAAGGTTATTTTTTTTTTTGTTCAGATTTTCCTAATTATGTAAAATTTACATGACCAGGCTGTTACCAAATGGCAGCGCAGGTCGGACACTTGAACTCCACTTCATTTATGCTCTGAGCTGAGTGCAGAATATGGCACACCCATTGAGAATGGATGGAGCAGCATTTGACACCCCCAGTAGGAATGGATGGAGCAGCCCTTGGCAGCCCCAATTGGGAATGGATGGAGCAGCGCTCAGCACCCTCATTGGGAATGTATGAAACAGGGCTCGGCACCCACACTGGGAATGGATGGAGCAGTACTCAGCACCCCCATTGGGAATGGATGGAGCAGCGCTTGGCACCCCCATTGGGAACGGATGGAGCAGCGCTCGGCACCCCCATTGGGAACGGATGGAGCAGTGCTCAGCACCCCCATTGGGAACGGATGGAGCAGCGCTCGGCACCCCCATTGGGAACGGATGGAGCAGCGCTCGGCACCCCCATTGGGAACGGATGGAGCAGCGCTCGGCACCCCCATTGGGAATGGATGGAGCAGCGCTCGGCACCCCCATTGGGAAGGGATGGAGCAGCGCTCGGCATCCCCATTGAGAATGGATGGCACAGCGCTCGGCACCCCCATTGGGAACGGATGGAGCAGCGCTCGGCACCCCCATTGGGAACGGATGGAGCAGTGGTCAGCACCCCCATTGGGAACGGATGGAGCAGCGCTCGGCACCCCCATTGGGAATGGATGGAGCAGCGCTCGGCACCCCCATTGAGAATGGATGGAGCAGCGTTCGGCACCCCCATTGGGAATGGATGGAGTAGAGCTTTGCACCCCCATTGAAAATAGATGGTGCAGTGCTCGGCACCCCCATTGGGAATGGATGGAGCAGTGCTCGGCACCCCCATTGTGAATGGATGGAGCAGCGCTCAGCACCCCCTTTGGCCTTTGGCACCCCCACTTTGTTGGATCTTATATAACCTGTATCCTGTTCGTAGATTTATTTCTAAAATTTACCCTTTTTTAATTTTCATTGTTGTAGAGGAGACGAGTATCAAGGACACCAAACCATCACCAGTTACTCCGAAAGATCACAAGCGAAGAGGAGCCAAAGGAAACAGAACGAGTAAGAGTCAAGCCTTTCCCTGGAATACTGTCATACTGTGTTTTTTGGGAGCCCATGGGTTATACATTAGTACAATACTCAAACAGAAGATCCGCAGGTCCCAATGCTGTTTAAAAATGTATCATTTGTATTCACATAATATTAAAAATAATTAGACTTCCAGAATAAATTGACAAAGGGAATTTTAAGAGGGAAGTGCACATCCAAAAGGCATAAATATCAGTCACACAAACTGCAAGTGCAAAAAGTACTGTCCGATAAATACATTCGTCAATCACATAAGCTACAAATGTAACTCACCAATTTGAAAATCCATACATTTTAATATAAACCCTCTATAGATCATGTTTAAGGAGCACTGTTGAGAATGATCTTTGCCATTATGTTCCTGCCACCAATCTCAATGTGCGTTTCGCCGGTATGGCTTCCTCAGGGGAGCAACTTAGAATGATCCCTTATATACTCCATGTAAAACTCAGTTATAATTTGAAGAACATAAAACCTATAACGCAAAGCAAAACAAGATCTTCCACTCCCCAAAGTAATATATAATCTGAAAAACTGAACAAAACTATCATTTCTAGGCTCGGAGCTAATGTTGGCACGTATAAAAATCAGTAGTAAGTGTAAAAGTCTATCTCTCACAGTAACAGTCTTTGTTTTCACTCCCTAGTTGTTCCCCCTACTCTTTATTAAAAAACACTGCTCAAAAAAATAAAGAGAAAACTTAAACAAGGATTTTGTATTTAATTGTTCCCTTCATTTTTGTGAGCAGTATGTTTATCATATATAATAATAAAAAATCCCCTATAGATCATGTTTAACGAGCACTATTGAGAATAATCTTTGCCATTATGTTCCTGCCACCAACCTCAATGTGCGTTTCGCCAGTATGGCTTCCTCAGGTGACAAAGTTAGAACGATCCCTTAAATACGCCTTATAAAAACTCAGTTATAAGTTGAAGAACATAAAACTTATACCTCAAAGCAAATCAAGACCTCCCTACTCCCCCAAAAAAGTAGTATATAACCTGAAAAACTGAACAAAACTGTAATTTCTAGGTTCTCTCACAATCTCTCACAGTAACGTCTTTGTTTTCACTCCCTAGTTGTTCCCCCTACTCTTTATCAATATATTTATCATATATAATAATATAATATAAATCCCCTATGTATTATGTTTAAGGAGAACTGTTAGGAACGATCTTTACCATTATGTTCCTGCCACCAACTTCAATGTGCGTTTCGCTGGTATGGCTTCCTCAGGGTACAAGGTTAGAAGGATCCTCTAAATACATCATATAAAAACCATGTTATAATTTGAAGAACATGAAACCTAGAAAACAAAGCAAAAACCTCCCTACTCCCCAAAAAATCAGTATATAACCTGAAAACAAGGAGTTGTCACGCTAGGTACTGGGTAGTACCAAGCGTACGGCAAAAGGGAAGAGAAACCTGACAAACCTACTGCTACTCCTAGGGGTCCCTCAACAGCCTAGATAGGTTCCGCACCTATGCGTCAAGCTGGATACCTGACCCTAGTTATTCCTAATGCTGAGCCCTGGGGTCCCTCACCGCCCTAGATAGGTTACACACCTATGCGCTGAGCCAGATACCTGACCCTAGGTATCCCTACTGCTGGGCCCTGGGATCCCTCACCACCCTAGATAGGTTCCACACCTATGCGCCGAGCTGGATACCTGACCCTAGGTGTCCCTAATTCCGGGCTCTAAATAATGAATTGGGTGGGATGAGCTCTTCGTCAACCGTATTAAACGGTATAGACGACACAAGGGGGAAAAGGCAAGAAGTAATTATCTACAGATGACATAGGTAGTTCAACAAGGTTTGCAGCATGATATCACAGAGGAGTACAAGCCACCTGCTTGCAACCAAGGCTTAAATGAACTGAAAATATCACCAGCACCAGTCCAAGGAAGGCTAAGGTATTTAAGCACTAAAATAATGCTGATGATCAGCAGCTGGGTGGAAAGCGAGCTCCTGCTGGGTCCAAAAGGGGGAGAGATGAATCCAGTAGGCAAGCTACCTATACCAATGAATACTGACAGCAGCAACAATGGAAAGTCAGGGAGCATTCTGTGCAGCCAAATGCTGTGACCTTCTATGGCCAGAAACCACATGTCTGTCTGTCACCCTTGACACACCCGTAATACTCTCTCAGTAACACACTCTCTAGTTGTTCCTCCTACTCTTTATCAATGCTTTTAACTTTTTGGCCAAGAATCGTCGTCCTTCCACGCTGCCTTAGACAGCGAATAATCTTCCCTCCCCTCCTAGTACAACACTGCACCATCAAATAGATATATACTTGTCTCCGATTCTCTTCTACGGAGGCTCCTTAGGTTCAAAACAAGTCACTTCTCACAGATGCAATAATCCTTCTCGAAGGTGTTACCGCAGACTTATTGTAAACAACCATAGATTATAAGGAGACCGTCTTGGACATAGGGAAGACAAAATTAAATACTGTGTGTGGATAAACTTTACTTCTCTGCACTTATACTTACAAAACACACAGTTAAAACCAGGTCATCCGATAAAACATTGATTACACATAACTCGACCGGTTTCGCCTCTTCAGGCTTTTTCAAGGGTATCTTATTTATAAATAATAAATTAATCAATTAGAATAGTAAATAAAAATATATTAAAAATTGTCATACAGTAAATTGGTCAAGGAAAATACTTGTGCAAAAAAAGGGGAAAGAATCCATAGAATTCTTTAATTTATCTTTGTAACTCAAATTATTGTCAAATGGCTACACAAAGATGTCCACAAGAAACTTCTAAAAGATGGGAGTAGCAATAGATGTTTAATGAACTGTACAAAGGGATAAACAACCGCAGATTAGACATAATAAATCCATAAAAAATAATAAAACAGAAATACTCCTAGCGAGTGACTGCAGTCTTTAACCTTAAGCATGGACAAACCCCTTTACGTGACTTTTGAATCCTTACAGCTTGCGCACTGCACACTGTGAGGATTGTCCGGTCCTGTTAGCATGCGATTTGCATAGTTGCGGTCACATGCCAACTAGACGTGTGTGGCCTCAATACAAGTGAATTGAGCAAGGCTGTGCACGTCTAGTTGGAATGTAACAGGTAGTTTTCAAATCGCATACTTGTGCTTACATTCTGACCTGCCCTGATAGTGATGTCATTCTATTGGGAATCCGTTATTATTCTCTTTCCTTTTACTGTTTCCCCGAAAATAAGACACTGTCTTATATTAATTTTTGCCCCCAAAAATGAGTTAAGGCTTATTTTTGGGTTATTTTCAAGGAAGCATGGGTTTCGGGTAAGTTGATCCCCCAGGAGACTCATACTTAGAAGACCCAAAACATCTGCGTCCCTCCCAGGTCCTCCTGTGCTCCACAGCAGGCACTCCAAGCAGGTCCTTGTGTGTTACACATCGGTCCTCCCCTGTTTCCGGCCGGCACTCACACACACATCAGATCGCAGTAACAACACACACATACAAACATCCGGTGACACAGTACTGCTTTCAGCCGGCAGGAGGACCTGGGACGCTGTGGAACACGAAGTCCTGTGGTGGAACGCATCAAGGACCTGCGATGTGTGTGTGTGTGTGTGCGTTCCAGCACAGGTCCTCAATGCGTTCCAGCACAGGTCCTCAATGCATTCCACCACAGGTCCTCAATGCGTTCCAGCACAGGTCCTCAATGTGTTCCACCACAGGTCCTCAATGCATTCCACCACAAGTCCTCAATGCATTCCAGCACAGGTCCTCAATGCATTCCACCACAGGTCCTCAATGCGTTCCAGCACAGGTCCTCAATGCATTCCACCACAGGTCCTCAATGCGTTCCAGCACAGGTCCTCAATGTGTTCCACCATAGGTCCTCAATGTGTTCCACCACAGGTCCTCAATGCATTCCACCACAAGTCCTCAATGCATTCCAGCACAGGTCCTCAATGCATTCCACCACAGGTCCTCAATGTGTTCCACCACAGGTCCTCAATGCGTTCCACCACAGGTCCTCAATGCATTCCACCACAGGTCCTCAATGCGTTCCACCACAGGTCCTCAATGCGATCCACCACAGGTCCTCAGTGCGTTCCACCACAGGTCCTCAATGCGATCCACCACAGGTCCTCAATGCGTTCCACCACAGGTCCTCAATGCATTCCACCACAGGTCCTCAATGCATTCCACCACAGGTCCTCAATGCGTTCCACCACAGGTCCTCAATGCGATCCACCACAGGTCCTCAATGCGTTCCACCACAGGTCCTCAATGCGATCCACCACAGGCTGGTGAGTATGATTGGGGGTCTTCTGTCTTCTCTCTTTCGGTGGTTTCTGCTTTCTATAATGAAGTGTCCTGCAGAATTCTTTAACTTTTTTAGCTGCATGGACACTTCATTATTGAACCACAACTAGGGCTTCTTTTTGGGTAGGGCTTATTTTGGGGGGAAACATGGTTGTTTACACAGTGCCTGTGCCATGCACAGTGCTGCACAGAGCAGTTTGCCTCTCCTGTGCCATTTCCTGTATCTTCTCAGCTATGTACCTGTCTTTTTTTTTTTCCTCGCAATAATGGTCTCATGGGTGACAGACAGTCATGTGGTTTCTGGCCATAGAAGCTCACAGCGTTTGGTTGTGCAGAATGCTCCCTGACTTTCCATTGTTCCTGCTGTCAGTCTTCATTGGTATAGGTAGCCTTCCTGTTAGATTTTCTGATCTTCTCCTTCCAGACTCAGCAGGAGCTCACCTTCCATCCAGCTGCTGAACATCAGTATTTCAGTATTCTCTTGGTGCTTAAATACTCCCATCTTACATGAACTGTTTGCTGGTGATATTCAGTTCATTCTAGCTCTGGTTGCAAGCAGGTGGCTTGCACTCATCTGGCATATCATTGCTGAAGTTCGCTGAATTCTTGCCTGTGTCATCTGTAGATAAGTAGTTCATGCTTTTTAACTCTGTGTCCTCCTTGTGTCTTCCTTTAGTGTTTAGTGGGGTTGACAAAGAGCTCATCCCATCCATTCCCTATTTAGGGTCCAGCACTAGGGATACCTAGGGTCAGCTATCCGGCTCGGTGCATGGGTATGGAACCTATCTATGGTGGTGAGGGACCCCAGGGACCAGCAGTAGGTTTGGTCAAGGGTCCCCATGTCCCTCTACCCTAGACACAGGGTTTCCCTTACCTTTCGGCGTTAGCTTGGTACTTCCCCGTACCTAGCATGACAAATGGAGGAGATCCCTTTTTAACAGATTCTTGCTGTTTATTTTTGTTATTCATAACCTCCCCCCCTTCACTTTCCTGTGTCCTTGTTACAGTACCAGTCACATAATTTAGATTTAGGACTTTACCTCCTTCTCTTTCCAGACCAAAGTGTGCACCTATGGGAGTTTGTACGTGATCTGCTACTAAGTCCTCATAAAAACCAAGATGCCGTCCGCTGGGAGGACCGGAAAGAAGGGACGTTTCGCGTGGTTAAGTCTGACATGATTGCACAGCTTTGGGGGCAGCAGAAGAAAAACAAATGCATGAATTACGAGAAGCTGAGCCGAGCGTTGAGGTAAGAGAGAAGTGTGAGAGAATAAAAAAATAATCAATATTATCAGTGCCATTGCTCGGGTCGTCCTCTCCGGTATTTTTCTTACTTTGCTGCAACTATGATCCACTTTTACATCCACATGACCACTGCAGCCAGTCTCTAGCAACAGGGATGGTGCTTACATGGACGAATCAAGACTTCAGTGACTGGCTGCAGTGGTCCAGTGGATGCATAGCAAAAGATTGATGCACAGAGCAAACGAAAACTGGTAAGGCCCACCAGAGTTTTGGCAGTGAAGCCTTGGAAGATTTAATGGTTGAGTTGTCATGTGATGTTTGGCTCTGCGCACACCTGCTACCACGGTGTCATCAGACTCTGTTTACACTACAGAGTCTGACAAGCAGCCTGAGCTGGGCGTTGGCTGATTCAGGTTCACTGGTCTTCAGCTCTGCAGGAGTTAATTCCTGCAGACTGGTGAGCAGGGCCTAAGTGCTCAGGTTGCTAATTGCCAAGTGCAGCTGTCACTTCCCTATTTAAAGCACGACGTCCTTCCAGGAGATGCTGATGATAGCTTCAGTTTTTACTCCTGCGATCCCGGTCTTGGTGCTTTTCCTGTGCATGGTGCTCTTTGCTGCACTTATGAGTGGTGTGAGCATTCACCTGTTGTGCGTTACTTCCTCACATTACATTTTGCGTTGCCCTATATATATATATATATATATATATATATATATATATATGTCTCTCCTGTGTGTTTTGAGTGCTGTGTGTACGAGTTTCAATTCTCCTTTGTCCATGTTGTTTTGTTTGGTCTTGTCTTGGTGTTTTCGAGCCCGCCCCGAGAATGGGGGAGAAGGGGAGTTAGATCAGGGTTCGGACAGGAGTTAGGGTCACATTGGGGGTTCGAACCTGGCTACCACCAAACCTACCTCCGAGATAAAGGACAGCACAGGGTCTCATGTGTGAAGGCCAGCCTAGTTAATTTTGGATCTTTTTTTACGCATGACAAAGCATATTAGTGTCTGATCTGATTACTTACTGGGTTGACCTAGTTTTCTAGTCCCTAAAAGTGGGAGATTTATGATGCTGCTTTTCAAGAATTGTAGGATTACACGGGGAGGAGTTCATAACCTCTGGGGGGGAAACAGCAAACGTATTCTATTCTAGAACCTTTTTCACAAGAAATACGATGACTTGCTCTGGTTTCATGTGATGCAAAGTGATACAACGCCGATAATACTGGGAATTTTTTCTTCTGAAAAGTCTTGTGACTGTGACGGCCTCCAGGTGAATTCCCCTTAACAGATGGGTGTAAACAATGTGACTCACCCTGCAACATGTCTTTGTGCAATAGTGAAACCGCGGCTTCTACACAATAGGTAATGGGCAGAGGGATCTAATATTAGACTCCCGGGGTGACGTCTGCCACGTTTAATCAAATTGCTTGTGACATGATGCAAAATATTACCAAATGATCCAATAATAGGGACTGTCCGGCTGGGACAACATGACTGCGTATCGTGGGTCCGAGACCAGAAAAGTAACAAAGGGTTGTCTAAGACCAAAGACCCCTTTAGGCACTTGGTCTAACTTTTTAATACTTATAAAGAAGAAAAAAATATAGGGCAATTGGTAAAAATCAGCGAACTGAAGGGAGCGAAGATCGGCTGATTTTTATAAGACTCGATCATTGCCCCGAGAAATCCTGGCCAGCGATCAAATGACAAATAATAACACGCCCGCTTGTCCTTGATCATATCTTCAAGCCCTTGTCGTGACCGCCAACTTTTGTTTTAGCGCTGTTTTCCTTAGCTATTACTTTTTTGTGCGCATATATTTCTTTTTTGTTTCGTTCTATACACACGAAAAAAATAAAAAAAAATTTTTTAATATATATATATATATATATATATATGTATACACACACACACACACACACACACACACATACATTACATATATATATATATATATATCTAATATATAAAGCTGAATGTGTGTGTGTGTGTGTGTATGTGTCCGGCATTGGCATCTGCAACGTCGCAGCTACAGCCACAAAATTTTGCACACTCACCCTTCTGGACCCCGAGAGCATCATAGGCTATGTTTTGAGGGGAAATTTTAACCACGCGCTTTACAGTTATTCATCAAAAAACCTGCCTCCATTAAAGTGAATTGAGCTGGGAGCCACAGTGCAGCCAGAACTTCAGAAGAATGTGCAGCCACGCCCTTATATGGAATGTTGGCGTGTCACAATGCAGCCAGGGAATGAGACAGACACAGACAGGGAAAGAGGCAGACACAGACAGGGTAAGAAACGGACATAGACAGGGTAAGAGACAGACACAAAGAAACAGACACAGACAAAGAGACAGACTGACAGGGAAAGAGACAGACAGGGAAATAGAGGGAAAGAGAGAGACAGGTTAAGAGACAGACACAGACAGGTAAAGAGACAGACACAGGGAAACAGAGGGAAAGAGACAGACAGGGAAAGAGAGGGAAAAAGACAGACAGGGAAAGTGACAGAGATAAATAGACAGGGAAAGAGATAGATAGACAGACAGGGAAAGAGATTGAGACAGTTAACAACAGTTATTAACCCGGGCGAAGCCGGGTAGTACAGCTAGTATATATATATATATATATATATATATATATATATATATATATACACACACACACACACAGTGGGTATGGAAAGTATTCAAACCCCTTTAAATTCTCACGCTTTGTTTCATCGCAGCCATTTGGTAAATTCAAAAAACTTCATTTTTTTTTCTCATTAAATAATGTGCACTCTGCCCCCATCCCCCATTGTGACAGAACAAAACAGAGATGTAGAAATTTTTGCAAATTTATTAAACAAGAACAACTGAAATATCACATGGTCATAAGTATTCAGCCCCTTTGCTCAGACACTCATATGTAAGTCACATGCTGTCCATTTCCTTGTGATCCTCCTTGAGATGGTTCTGCTCCTTCATTGGAGTCCAGCTGTGTGTAATTACACTGATAGGACCTGATTTGGAAAGGCGCACACCTGTCTATATAAGACCTCACAGCTCACAGTGCATGTCACACCAAATGAGAATCATGAGGTCAAAGGAACTGCCCAAGGAGCTCAGAGACAGAATTGTGGCAAGGCACAGATCTGGCCAAGGTTACAAAAGAATTTCTGCAGTACTCAAGGTTCCTAAAAGCACAGTGGCCTCCATAATCCTTAAATGGAGGAAGTTTGGGACCACCAGAACTCTTCCTAGACCTGGCCGTCCAGCCAAACTGAGCAATCGTGGGAGAAGAGCCTTGGTGAGAGAGGTAAAGAAGAACCCCAAGATCATGGATCATCATTCCCAATTAGACTCATGGTTGTATTAACTCAAAAGGGCGCTTCTACTCAATACTGAGCAAAGGGTTTGAAAACTTTTGACCAAGTGATACTTCAGCTTTTCTTGTTTAATAACTTTGCAAAAATTTCTACATTTCTGGGTGTTTTTTTCTGTCAAGATGGGGGATGGGGTGCAGAGTGTACATTAATGAGAAAAATTTAACTTTTTTGAATTTGCCAAATGGCTGCAATGAAACAGAGTGAAAAATTTAAAGGGGTGTGAATACTTTCCGCACCCACTGTATATATTTATTTTTTTATTTTTTTTTTTTTTTTTTTTTTTTTTTTTTAGCTTTTTGGAGTATGCTTAAAATATTAGCCCTACTCCAAAAATAAGTCCTAGTTACTGTTCAATTAGAAAGCTGTCCAAGGAGCTTTAAAAGTTAAAGAATACAGCAGGACGCTTCATCAAAGAAAGCAGAGAACATCCCCCCCAAAGCAAACAAAAAAACAATGCACTTACCAGACCCCAATCAAGTACAGTTGACAAGTGGTGAGGTGGATGGGCTCTCACACAGAGATTTGCGTCACTATCGGATCTCTCACCGTTCCAGTTGTATTGCACTGCAGCTTTCTCACACAGATCGGATACCAGTATCTCTCCGCGTGAGTGATACTGCTTCCAGGCACCAGGGGGAGCCAACCGCTGTAGAACGCATGGGGACCTGACAGCAACGCAGATCTGTATGTGAGAGCCCATTCACTTGCCAACTAATTATTTGGGGTTTGGTAAGTGCGTTTGTTTTAGGGGTGTCTGCTTAGCAGTATATAGCAAATAATACATTTAAGCAGGTAATTTATGATAAGACATGCCCTGAAAATAAGCTCTAGTGCATCTCTTGGAGTCAAATGTAAGACACTGTCTTATTTTCGTGGAAACATGTTATACATAAATATATCTAATATATAAAGCTGAGTGTATGTATGCATGTATGTGTGTATGTATGTATGTATGTATGTATGTATGCGTGTATATCCGCTAAATGAATCCGCACGGTCGTATTTACAATCACAAAATTTTGCACAGAAGCCTCATGTGACTCAGGGAACGTCATAGACTATGTTTCTTTTTCGCTCCTAATTGGGAGACCCAGACAATTGGGTGTATAGCTATTGCCTCCGGAGGCCACACAAAGTATTACACTTAAAAGTGTAAGGCCCCTCCCCTTCTGGCTATACACCCCCAGTGGGATCACTGGCTCACCAGTTTTGTGCTTTGTGCGAAGGAGGCAACACATCCACGCATAGCTCCACTGTTTAGTCAGCAGCAGCTGCTGACTATGTCGGATGGAAGAAAAGAGGGCCCATACGAGGGCCCCCAGCATGCTCCCTTCTCACCCCACTCTTGTCGGCGGTGTTTGTTAAGGTTGAGGTACCCATTGCGGGTACGGAGGCTGGAGCCCACATGCTGCTTCCTTCCCCATCCCTTTTTACAGGGCTCTGGGTGAAGTGGGATTCTATCGGTCTCCAGGCACTGAGGCCGTGCTCCATCCACAGCCCCTGGTATCTGCTGGACATGGAGCGGAGTATCTTCAGGGACATGGCCCTGCTACATGGACGTACTCTGTGTCCCTGTGGGGACCGCGCAGACACACGGCAGCACTGCTGGGTGTGTTAGTGCGCCAGGGACAGCGGCGCTGTCCGCACTAGTGCCATCGCACACCACAGCGTTGCTGGGTGTGTTAGTGTATTGGGTGACTACCGCGCTAACCGCCGCTGCCGTTTTTATTTAAGGCGCCGCTGGGATTTGTGGTGCGCCGGGGACTTCCGCGCCGGCCAGCACTGATATGCCGGCCGCGCTTATTAACTCGAGTCCCCGGCTTCTGGGCCTAGTCTCCCTTCGTTACCGCCCACAAGCTTGACAGTCAGGGTAGGGGCGTGACGCTGCATAGCACAGCAGCGCTGAGAGCTGGAGTATGTTTTGCATACTCCACCCCTCTCACTGTGTGCACTGTGAAACCGGATTCCCGCACTTTCTCAGGCACGCCCACGGCTTCCTTCTCTACACAGGACGCCGGCAGCCATTAGTGTCAGTTTCTGTACGATACAGAGACAAGTGTGGAAGACCCTGGCATTCTGATAGTCACACAATCGCTGCAACAGGCGTTAAGCAGCACCTGTGGTGCTAACCCCACTAGTGCAGAAGTGCACTTATAGATATGCTTGTACTATATACATTGCACTGTTTGGTCGCACGTTGTATATACCCTCCTGGATTGTGCGGAGGAGTTATCAGCATATTCTCTGTGTAAAACAAAGGTGCAGAACCACATGTTTTTCTATGCAGCCGGTACAGCAGGTACGGCTATACGGCCGGCAGGTTACATAGACCCCCATTGTATCCAACTCAGCCGGAGTCTCTGCTAATGGCCAGAGGATGAGGACGGTGTCTGCAGTATTTACTGACAGTTTTTCTGAGACTATGGCTATGATACTAGAAGCCTAGCAGTCCGGACATGTCTCTCACAACATGGGCACTGTTGAATCATTGATCCATGGCCCCCCTCAGTGTGAACAACTAACAACTCCAGGAATGTCACACGCATCCCAGAGTCACGGCTCTGCACAGACGTCTGTCCCAGACAGCCTAAGCGGGCTCACTATGAGCGGCCCTCGGTTTCATCAAGGTCCTAGCAGAAGGACTCTCTGTGTAATGAGGCGGAAGTAGCGGCTCAGGATTCTGATCCTGAGACCGCTCTCAATCTGGATACATCTAATGGTGACGCCATAGTGAATAATCTTATAGCGTCCATCAATAGAATGTTGGTTATTTCTCACCCAGCTCCTCCAGTGGAGGAGTCAGCTTCACGTATTTTTCTGGACCACTCTGCCTTCAGAGAGGCAGTCCAGGAACACCACACCTATCCAGATATGCGCTTCTCCAAACGGCTTAGGATACACGTTATCCCTGCCCCCTGACGTGGTCAAGGACTGGACCCAGTGTCCCAAGCGGCATCCTCCAATCTCCAGGCTTGTAGCTAGATCCATAGTTGCAGTGGGAGATGGAGCTGCACTTAAAGATGCCACTGACAGACAGATGGATCTCTGGTCTAAATCCATCTATGAGGCTGTCGGCGCACCGTTGGCTCCAGCATTCTCACCCTTGGGGCACTCCAAGCTATTTCAGCTTGTCTTACACAGATTGACACGGTTACACGTACATCTGTGCCGCAGGTGGCATCCTTAACCTCTCAAATGTCTGCATTTGTTTCTTACGCGATTCAGGTTGCCCTAGACTCTGCGAACCGTGCGGCAGTAGCCTCCGCTACTCCGTGTTTTTAAGCAGAGCCTGGTCTGCTCGTTAAGTGAATGGAAGGCAGATTCTGCTTCCAAAAAAGGGTGCTTAACCAGTCGCCTTTTTCTGCTGACCGACTGTTTGGTGAGCGTTTGGATGTAACCATTAAACAGTCCAGGGGTAAGGATTCATCCTTTCCTCAGCCCGGACACAACAAACCCCAACAGAGCAGGAGGCAGTCGGGGTTTCGGTCTTTTCGAGGCTCGGGCAGGTCCCATTTTTCCTCGTCCAATGTGGACTCAAAAGGATCAGAGGAGCTCAGATTCTTGGCGGGCTCAGTCACGCCCAAAAAAGAGACAGTCTGAAAACCCGCTTCCAAGGCGGCTTCCTCATGACTTGCGGCCTCCTCTCTCCGCATCCTCGGTCGGTAGCAGGCTCTCCCGCCTTGGCGATATTTAGCTGCCATAGGTCAATGACCGTTGGGTGTGAGACATTCTGTCTCACGGGTACAGGATAGAGCTCACTTCTCGTCCTCCAACTCGATTCTTCAGAACTTCTCCACCTCCCGGCCGAGCCGCTGCTCTTCTGCAAACAGGGTGCACTCTATAGGCAGAAAGAGTGATGACCCCCGTTCCTCTTCAGGAACAAGGTCACGGTTTTTACCCCAAATTATTTGCGGTGCCTATAAGAACGGGCCGTTCCGTCCCGTTCTGGATCTAAAACTGCTCAGCAAGCTCGTGGACACCAGGCGGTTCCGAATGGAATCCCTCCGCCATGTCATCGCCTCAATGTCCCAAGGAGATTTCCTAGCATCATTAGGCATCAAGGATGCTTATCCACACGTGCCGATTGATCCAGAGCACTAGCGTTTCTACGCTTCGTTATAGGAGACGAACACCTTCTGTTCGTAGCTCTACCTTCCGGCTAGCGACAGTCCCACTGGTCTTCGCCAAGGTCAGGGCAGCAGTAGTCACAGTCCTGCACTCTCAGGGTCACTCTGTGATCCCATATTTAGACGATCTACTTGTCAAGGCACTCTCTTAGGAAACATGCCGACACTGCCCGAACGTTGCGCTGGAGACTCTCTAGAGTTTTGGGTGGATCATCAACTTTTTAAAGTCAGATCCGACCCCGACCCTATCGCTAACATATCTAGGCATGGAGTTTCATACTCTCTCAGCGATAGTGAAGCTTCCGCTAGACAAACAGCATTCACTACGGGCCGCAATCTCTTCTTTAAGAACCAGTCGCACACATTAAGACGCCTCATGCACTTCCTACGTAAGATGGTAGCAATGGAGGCAGTTCTTTTCGCGCAGTTTCATCTGCGTCCACTACAATGTGACATTCTCCGCCAATGGGACGGGGAGTCGACCTCCCTCAACAGAGTCGTCTTTCTTTCTCAGGCGGCCAAGGAATCTCTACGGTGGTGGCTTCTTCCCACCTCATGGTCAAAAAGAAGGTCCTTCCTATCCCCATCCTGGGCGATAGTTACGACAGACGCGAGTCTATCAGGGTGGGGAGCAGTTTTTCTCCACCACAGCGCTCAGGGTACGTGGACTCAGCAAGAGTCCACCCTTCAGATCAATGTTCTTGAACACAGAGCAGTGTATCTTGCCCTACAAACCTTCCAACAGCAGCTGGAAAACAAGCAAATCCGACTTCAGTCGGACAACTCCACAGCGGTGGCATACATCAACCACCAAGGAAAAACGCGCAACCGGCAAGCCTTCCAGGAAGTCCGGCAGGTTCTGATGTGGGTGGAAGACACGGCATCCACCATATCCACAGTTCACATCCCAGATGTGGAAAACTAGGAAGCTGACTTCCTAAGTCGCCGGGGTGTGGCCGAAAGGGTATGGTCTCTTCACCCGGACGGGTTTCAGGAGATCTGGCGCCGCTGACAGAGGCCGGACGTCGATCTAATGGCGTCACGGCACAACAACAATGTGCCAGCTTCATAGCACGGTTTCACAATCATCGAGCTCTGGCGGCAGACGCCTTAGTTCAGCATTGGTCGCAGTTCCAGCTACCTTATGTGCCACCTCTGGCATTGTTGCCCAGAGTGCTGCGTTAGATCAGGACCGACTACGGCCGCGCCATCCTCGTCGCTACAGATTGGCCGAGGATGTTGTGGTTCCCGGTTCTGTGGTGCCTCACGGTAGGCTAACCGGGGGCACTACCAGACCAATCAGACTGGCTGTCTCAAGAGCCATTCTTCCATTTGAATTCTACGGCCCTCAACCTGATGGTGTGGCTTTGAGTCCTGGAACCTAGTGTCGTCAGGATTACCTCAGGACGTGGTTGCCACCATGAGACAGGCTAGCATACCAACGTCCGCCAAGATTGACCACAGGACGTGGAAGATATTCTTATCTCGGTGCTCGGCGCAGGGTGTTTCTCCCTGGCCGGTTGCATCGTCTATGTTTCCTTCCTTCCTGCAATCTAGGTTGGAAAAAGGGTTGTCGCTCAGTTCCCTTTAGGGACAAGTCTCAGCGCTATCTGTATTTTTTCAGAAACGACTTCCTCAGGTACGCACGTTCCTACGGGGAGTTTGTCTTCTCAGCACTCCGTACAGGCGGCCGTTAGAGCCCTGGGATCTGAACAAAGTTCTAATTGCTCCCCAGATGCCGCCTTTCGAGCCTTTGAAAGAGGTCTCCCTTCCCGCTTTTCTCGGGAAGTGGCCTTCTAGTAACGGTCTCGTCTCTTAGGAGAGTTTCCGAGCTAGCAACGCTCTCATACAAATCTCCCTTCCTGGTCCTTCACCAGGACAGGGTAGTTCTGCGTCCGATTCCGGAATTTCTCCCTAAGGTGGTATCCCACTTTCAAGGTTCTACTTCCCGCATGGCGCTCCTGCGCCACCCGGATGCACTCTTTGTCCTTGTCGCTGGTCGGCGTAAACAGTCGCAAGCTTCTGAATCCACCCTGGCTCGGGGGATCGAGGAACCAATTCTTGAAACCTACAGTTCTACTGGGCTTCTGGTTCTCTCAAGGCTGAAGGCCCATTCTACCAGAGCCGTGGGTGCATCCTGGGCATTACGGCACCAGGCTACGGCTCAGCAGGTGTGTCAGGCACCTACCTGATTGAGTCTGCATACTTTTACCAAGCATTTTCAGGTGCATACCTACGCTTCGGCAGACGCCAGCCTAGGTAGATAAGTCCTTCAGGCGGCGATTGCCCACCTGTAGGAAAGGGCTGTTTGACGGCCCTATCACGAGGTATTCTTTTACCCACCCAGGGACTGCTTTTGGACGTCCCAATTGTCTGGGTCTCCCAATTAGGAGCGAAAAAGAAGAAGGGAATTTTGTTTACTTACCGTAAATTCCTTTTCTTCTAGCTCCAATTGGGAGACCCAGCACCCGCCCTGTTTTCTCGGGGTTTTTCTGTTTTTTCGGGTACACATGTTGTTCATGTGGTATAGTTCAGTTCTCCGATGTTTCCTCGGATTGAATTGGTCTTTAAACCAGTTATTGGCTTTCCTCCTTCTTGCTTTGGCACTAAAACTGGTGAGCCAGTGATCCCACTGGGGGTGTATAGCCAGAAGGGGAGGGGCCTTACACTTTTAAGTGTAATACTTTGTGTGGCCTCCGGAGGCAATAGCTATACACCCAATTGTCTGGGTCTCCCAATTGGAGCTAGAAGAAAAGGAATTTACGGTAAGTAAACAAAATTCCCTTCTTTGACAGAAAAATGTAACCCCGCGCTTTACAGTTACTCTCCAAAAAACCTGCCTCCATTAAAGTCAATGGAGATAAGACCTATAGCTTATTAATAGCAGCTGTGATTGGTTGCTATAGGAATAAAATAAATTGTTAGTCTAAGAAGCTTATGTGTGAGGTAATAAGATGTCGGTGGAGAGACGTATAGAGGCAGAGAGAGAGACTGACATAAGCACAGACAGAGTAAGAGGCAAACAGGGAAAGAGACAGACAGAGAGAGAGACTAAAGCGGGCTTTACACACTACAATATATCTTACAATGTGTCAGCGGGGTCACGTCGTGACGCACATCCGGCATCGTTAGTGATACTGTTGCGTGCAAAACCTACGTGCGATTGCGATTCAACGAAAAAACGTTCATCGCATGCACGTCGTCCAAAAGCTAAAAATTGTACGTCGGGTTGTTCAATGTTCCCGAGGCAGCACACATCGCAGTGTGTGACACCCCGGGAACATTAAACTGATCTTACCTGCGTCCCGTGGCTCCCGCCGGCAATGTGGAAGGAAGAAGGTGGGCGGGATGTTTACGTCCCGATCATCTCCGCCCCTTCGCTTCTATTGGCCGGCTGCCGCGTGACGTCGCTGTGACGCCGAACGTCCCTCCCACTCCAGGAAGTGGATGTTCGCCGCCCACATCGAGGTTGTATGGAAGGGTAAGTACGTGTGACGGGAAATAATCGTTTGTGCGACACGGTCAACAAATTGAACGTGCCGCACATACGATGGGGGGCGGGTACGATCGCATACGATATCGTATGCATAATTGTACCGTGTAAAGCTGGCTAAAGGCAGACAGACAGGGAAAGAGATAGACAAGGAACGAGACAGAGAGAGTGGGGGAAAGAGACAGAAGGGGAAAGAGACAGACAGACACAGAGATAGAGAGAGACAGAGAGACACAGAGACTTATACAGAGACAGACAGAGAGATAGACACAGACACACATGGATAGAGACAGACACAGACAGAGAAGGAAAGAGACAAACAGAGAGACAGACACACAGAGACAGACAGACAGGGAAAGAGACAGAACCACACACAAAGACACACAGAGACAGAAACACAGACATAAAGAGATAGACAGACAGACTGGGAGAGAGACAAAGAGACAGTTACTATCCCGGGCAACGCCAGGTACTACAGCTAGTATATATATATATTTCTCAACATATACCAGAACGTTTATTTAAAGGGACAATCACTTTTACAATATTCCTTTTTAGTTTAGAGGGAAAGTCTCCTTTTAGTCAAACGAGATGTCCACTTTTTCTTTCACAAATGGCGCCACCCCATTCATCTGTCCGGTGTCCATTGCAGGGTTGAAAAAAAAAATCTGTTTGCAAATTTTTCTATTTGGCTTTTGGACCATTCTGGCAAAACAAGTAAAGCATTGGGTGACCCTAATCATCCCATAGAAATCTATGGGATTATTTCTGACATCAGTTACCCTTTCCAGTTTTTATACCACATCGGAGGAAAAAAAAGCGATCAATGACCTTATGACTACAAACAAAGAGGAGACTAATTATGCAGTGCACAGCTCATTACAATGGCATGCTCATGGGTTTCACAATCTGCCAAGTCTGGTCATCGGCTTTCCTGAGCCAAAAGTAACAGGTTCACACCCTGAAACCATAGGCCACGTAAACAGATTTGTGGTCAATCCATAATCTCAATGATATGTATCTATTTTTATTACCATCTTACGCGCAACAAATGAAACCCTACCTTAAAATCTGTTTGGTTCTCGTACGCCGAAGTCGAAATGGATTGTCCACAAGGTGGCTGGAAATTTAGCGGTTTTAGAAATTTGGAGCCTATAGGTGGCCTTACATGTTGGCAGAACACTCAAACGGGGGAAGGGGGGGGGGGGGGGGAGTATCAAGCAACCGCTAATTTCCCCTACGATCAAAATGATCGGGGGTCTGAATTTTAAGTTACTCATCAGATGCTTGGTTGACCCTTTAAAATTATCGAAACTTGCCCATTTCCCCAGAAATTCCGTCCACCCAAAAAGTCTCCATGCACATTCGATTAAAGGGGATCTCTCTGCACAAAATGACTGATCAAACCACTTGGTGTACCCAAGTAATTTAACACCCCTTCTCATCTATTTGTCTTTCATCTATGGCCACCCTCCTTTGGCTCCAGTAAAGCCAGATCTGTCAAACAAGGGTAAGGAGGGGCAGAAATATAGTTTGGACCATACTATATCCGTGCTTGGTTTGAACAGTTATTTTGTGCTAAAAGAGTCCCTTTAATCTAATGTGTATGGAGACTTTTTGAAGGCTGTTCGCCCCAACATCCATACACATGTACACTCAACTTGCCTGAGTATGCATGTGGAATGAGTAAAAGGGAATAAGCCCGTCAAATACTTCTAGTGAGACTCTTGTCAGCTCAGAATGACTGTTCAAACCAAGCACACGAGTTTGATGGACCCTTGTTGTGGCCAAACAGTTCAGTACACCTTCCCACCTTCTTGTTTTTCAATTTCGCCGTTGCCTTGCTCTATATAGCCAAAGCTGTCAATCAAAATAGAGGAGGGGGCAGAGATAAGAAGAAAACAAGTAGCGGGGAAGGTGTAACTAAATGTTTAGCCACTAGGTGCCTCTGCTTTCTTTGAACAGTCATTCTGTGCTGACAGACTCTCTTTAATCTCCATTAAGAACAAAGGATCAAGCATGTTGAAATCCAACATGCCTGATCATTTCCCACCCTATGACATCTGCTGTGACGGGAAAGGAAAACAAGTAGGGAAGTACGGGGGGTAGGTGTACCTAAATGTTTAGCCATACCAAGGGTGCACCAAGTTCCTCTGCTTGGTTTGAACAGTCATTCTGTGCTGACAAACTCACTTTAATCTCCAGTAAGAACAAAGGATCAAGCATGTTGAAATCCAACATGCCTGATCATTTCCCACCCTATGACATCTGCTGTGACGGGAAAGGAAAACAAGTTGGAAAGTACGGGAGTAGGTGTACCTAAATGTTTAGCCATACCAAGGGTGCACAAAGTTCCTCTGCTTGGTTTGAACAGTCATTCTGTGCTGACAAACTCGCTTTAATCTACAGTAAGAACAAAGGATCAAGCATGTTGAAATCCAATTTGCCTGATCATTTCCCACCCTATGACATTTGCCGGGACGGGATGTTGGGACATGTCGGAAATCAACATTTGTGTTTTTTTAGGAAGGACAATTCTAGAAACCAAAGCCCGGCAGTCTATATGTAATCAATGCTAATCATGTTGCCTTCTCTGTTCCAGACATTACTACAAGTCCGGGATTCTGGAGCGAGTGGATGGAAGGTTGACTTACAAATTTGGGAAGAAAGCCTACGGATGGAGGGAGGACTCGCCCAAACAACTGACTTAGAGCTACGTAGACTTTGTATGATAAACTGTCTTGAAGACATCTAGGGAGCTTACCGGCTCATAAAGCGAGGATCTCATCCTACAAATCTATCGACCATGGACGATCCAGATATTTTTTGGCATTGTACAACTTTTTTTTTTAATGATATGAAGAACATTTCTTCGCATGGGTTTTACCAGAACTTGTACATTATGGTATTGAAAGACCTGTGGATACGTCAGTAATGGGAAGGGCCCACGTGATGTTCGGCGAGTGGGTCAGGGCATGATGGCGGACATGACTGGTGCTTCTGACAACCAAAAACCTGAAGAAACAATCCTCCTCACTCATAAGAGGTAACGGGAGGATCTCCAATCTCAGGACACGAAGGCTAACGGTTGGAGGAACATCGTCTACGCACCCTCAAAATACAATAGAAACTCGTCAAGAGCCGCCGGCTGTTGGGGAATGATGAGTACTTTTCCCACTGCTCTAATGGGACCAGTAGGATTGTAGTATCCATGTGCCTTCATTGAGGATGGTGTCTCGGCTCTATCATTCGGGATCCTTCTGTTCACCTGAGGCTTTAAAAGGTTATTTTGCAGGTTCAACTTTTTCGTCAGCAGGCTTGGACGGTAAAAGGTGGTTGTGTGAATGCAGGCAAATGCTACATCGGGCATATTTTGGACCAGACAACTATGACTACGCCGTATTGGTCAAACATGGTTGAGAAAAGCACTTACGCATCAAGATCATCATGAAAAAGGTTTTCCGATCGGCCAACGAATGACCAAAATGCTTCTGGTGAAATTTAATTTTTGGGCTACACAATCATTGTTCTTGGCAGCACGTCGTCTCTTCTAAACTGCCGAGAACAATGGCCGTCCGTGCGTATTACAGATTATACAGCATGGATCTGAAGCCGGGTCGGTCCTCGTAACCAAGGAGCTGAACGGCGGTCATTTCGGCCGTGTACACAGACCCTTAGCTCTAAGGCTGCCCCTGGTCTTGGTTTACATAGCTGCGGCAGTGACGTTACGAGTACAGCCCATGATCACTGCAACCAATTACTGCCCTCAGCAGGCTTGCGCTGGCTACCTTGGCATGTGATTGCCTGCAGTGGTCGGTCCTAGTAAACAAGCAGCTGTTCGGCGTTCATTTTGGCTGTGAATGCGGACCCTTAGATCCAAGGCTGCCCCCTGGTCTTGGTTTACATAGCTGCAGCAGGAGCAGTGATGTCATGAGTACAGCCCAGTATTCAGCAGTCTTGCACTGTCTAGCTTAGCATGTGATTGACTGCAGTGGTCATGTGATGTAGTGATGACATCACCGAGCTGCAACAAAGACCAGGGGACAAAGAGGCAGCAGGGTGTGAGGAATGAAAGTGATGCTCTTATTTATACACAGAGCAAGTCTGTCCACATAAACCTGGAAAAGCCCTTTTAAATAATGACGGTGCCGAAGTTGTAAACTTATGTAAATTAGCTCTGTACATTAGATATGGAAACCATAAGGGGCATTCTTTTTTTTTACCTAAATACATGTAGTTTTAGCATCTTTTCCAATAATGTTTTATTAAAAATTTTGGACCGTTTGTCTTTTGCTTTTATGTATCACAGCATGCGGCCTCCTGGGGTTCTCGGGTTAGATAACATCTCCTGAGACACTTTCATGGTCCCTCGTGAAGGCCTCTTGATGATGTTGCCAGACCAATCTATGGACGACAAAAGCAGGACCCATCGCAGAACAGACCTCCACTCCAGTCCCACTTTGCACCAGTATAACCTTTAAGAGCGGTGGCGTGAAGTCAATGGACGTCCGGCTCGTAGCCCAATGTCCAAGCCCAAGCCCAAGCCAGATGACCTCTGATGGTTTGTGTAGAACCTTAGGTTTGGCATTCAAGGTCTACTATAACTGCTCCCATTCTTCTCTGATGAGACCACATGGGCAACACCATGAAGAGTCTGTGTCACACCGGCCCTATTCCCGGGATTATAATGTACGGTAGCCGGACCCTCTAGTCTTCACTCCATGTGCACCAACAGTTTAGCATTAAATTGATTCGGTGGTGGAACCAGTGTGCAGCCATTTCTTCAGTGTCTTGGGAGGCTTTTTTCAACACAACCCCAGGTCACATGTTGCTGGCACGTAACCTACGTGGCCTAAACACACAACCATGGTCTGCAGCATCTCCGGGCTTGTCTCCCATGGAGAACATCCGGGACGTGGTTGGTCAGAAATTGCACAGGGATCTTGCCGATTTGCTTCAACGCAGAAGAACATTCCATTAGGGTTGTCCATTATTGGACAACTCCAGCTTAGTCAATTCAGGAGGGGGGGAATTTCCATATCAGTAACATCTTCATAATTCCACCACTTTCCCTTCTCACTGTTGCAATGCAAAGGATGTGCAGTGTACGGTCGTCGTTTCTTCAGCGGTCTTCTCCTTCGTTGCAGTACCATCTCCGCATAACCCTCTGATCAGACAAGGGCGATATCTTCTGACTCCCTAAAACTCCTCTTTATACAATGTTCCGGCCTCTCAACCAGACTGAGTAGCGGATAATAAGGTCCAATTACAGTCTGGGACTTCCAAAACCTTTTTAGCAATACTCTTATGAGTCCACACTCCGATCGGGAGGACTTATATTCTGCCCCCATTGGGTTGACTGCGCACATCACCTATTTATTCTTTATTTTTCACTGTGTACTGACTACACCAAGGATTGCTCGGTAGTTCCCCCTCCCCTCTGACCTCGACACGGCATGATTGGTAATAGATCTTTCAGTGCACAGGATCATGTGCTGCCGAGAACAATGATTATTTTTCCAGCACAAAAAGAAATTTCCCCTTCTGAATGAGGGTTTTGCTCTTTCATCGACAACCTATTCACACCGCAAAATTATCGGGAAACGTTAACGCTCGTTCGCGATAATCTTGCAGTGTAAATGCAGCTTTCGGCTCCTCATCTCCAACAGTCTGGTTGCAGGACACGTCTGGATGGTTGGCAAGAAAAGACAGGTCACCCCAAAACTCATCAACACAGACATTAGCCTCCTACAGTAAAGGCCCAGTCACACGCAACGACGTATCTAACGATATATCGCCGGGGTCACGGAGTCCGTGACGCACATCCGGCATAGTTAGCGACGTCTTTGCGTGTGACACCAACGAGCGACCGTTAACTGTGGAAAATACTCATCAAATCGTCCATCGTTCACACGTCGTTCATTTCCAAAAAATCGTTGATTGTTGAGGACACAGGTTGTTCGTCGTTCCCGAGGCAGCACACATCGCTACGTGTGACACCTCGGGAACGACGAACTACAGCTCACCTGCGGCCGCCGCCAATGGGGAAGGAAGGAGGTGGGCGGGATGTTACGGCCGCTCATTTCCGCCCCTCCGCTTCTATTGGATGTCCGTTTAGCGACGCCACATGGACCGCCCCCTTAGAAAGGAGGTGGTTCGCCAGCCACAACGACATCGCTAGGCAGGTAAGTCCGTGTGACGGCTCCGAACGATATTGTGCGCCACGGGCAGCGATTTGCCAGTGACGCACAAACGACGGGGGCGGGTACGCTCGCTAGCGATATCGCTGTATGTGATGAGGCCTTTAGAAGTGTAGGTGGTCACATAACACAACCTTGTGAAATAAGATATCTTCTAGTACAAACTACAGTGTTCAACTCTGCTACACCAGCACAGCTGCAGTTTACCAGCCAGTGTCACACGGAGCTTTGCACAAACTTCGCCGTCTGTCATCGCGATGTCGGTCTCTGTTCAGATTGCAGATTCTGACACTACGCCCGCTGGTTTGTCTGCTGTCTAGGAACAACACCGGCAGACTCTGGCATCAACCTGCTGATTAATGGGCAGGCTAGCAAGAGTTAATCTCTGCTGGTCTGTATGCTCCTCTAATCACATGTTGTGGGGAGATCTATCACATCTGCTCCCCTCCTATTTATGCTGGTTGAATCCTTCCCCTCCTGCCAGCTATAGCTTATTCTATGTTGGTCTGTGAGGTGTGCTGTCTCAGACTTATTGCTTATTTGTTTCGTGCAGTTGTGGAGTTCACCCCTTTTGTCTTATCCTGTCTGTGTGTGCTGAGTAACAGAGTTTGGTTTTTCCCTTGGGGTTTGATCACACTCCTGTCCCGTCCCTCTCTGGGGGAGGGGGAATCAGATCAGGTGCAGGGCTAGGAACAAGACTTAGTCAGCTCCACCTTCAAGAGTATCCTTGTATTAGGGATAGTATAGGCCCCCCCCTAGCTTGAGGGTCAGATTAAGAGCTCTGGTTCCGTGCCATCTTAAAGTCATCGTGACAACCAGCTCGGCATATTAACGAGTTCTCATCTAAGGTCAATTATGATTTATCCCTAGGATCTAACATCCAATAGATAAAAGGTCCCAATTGCTAGGCTCTGCATCTACCATGAAAACAGCACCTCCAAGAACGGAGAGGCGACTCTACGAGTGCAGCCACCTCCAAGAACGGAGAGGTGACTCTACGAGTGCAGCCACCTCCAAGAACGGAGAGGTGGCTCTACGAGTGCAGCCGCCTCCAAGAACGGAGAGGTGACTCTACGAGTGCAGCCGCCTCCAAGAACGGAGAGGTGGCTCTACGAGTGCAGCCACTTCCAAGAACGGAGAGGTGACTCTACGAGTGCAGCCGCCTCCAAGAACGGAGAGGTGGCTCCACGAGTGCAGCCACTTCCAAGAACGGAGAGGTGGCTCTACGAGTGCAGCCACCTCCAAGAACGGAGAGGCGACTCTACGAGTGCAGCCACCTCCAAGAACGGAGAGGTGACTCTACGAGTGCAGCCACCTCCAAGAACGGAGAGGTGACTCTACGAGTGCAGCCACCTCCAAGAACGGAGAGGTGACTCTACGAGTGCAGCCGCCTCCAAGAACGGAGAGGTGACTCTACGAGTGCAGCCGCCTCCAAGAACGGAGAGGTGACTCTACGAGTGCAGCCGCCTCCAAGAACGGAGAGGTGGCTCTACGAGTGCAGCCACTTCCAAGAACGGAGAGGTGACTCTACGAGTGCAGCCGCCTCCAAGAACGGAGAGGTGGCTCCACGAGTGCAGCCACTTCCAAGAACGGAGAGGTGACTCTACGAGTGCAGCCACCTCCAAGAACGGAGAGGTGACTCTACGAGTGCAGCCACCTCCAAGAACGGAGAGGTGACTCTACGAGTGCAGCCACCTCCAAGAACGGAGAGGTGACTCTACGAGTGCAGCCACCTCCAAGAACGGAGAGGTGACTCTACGAGTGCAGCCACCTCCAAGAACGGAGAGGTGACTCTACGAGTGCAGCCACCTCCAAGAACGGAGAGGTGACTCTACGAGTGCAGCCACCTCCAAGAACGGAGAGGTGACTCTACGAGTGCAGCCACCTCCAAGAACGGAGAGGTGACTCTACGAGTGCAGCCACCTCCAAGAACGTAGAAGTGGCTCCACGAGGGCGGCCGTCTCCATTCATTGTGTTACAGTTCTGAAAGAGCGTGCAAAAGAAAAAAAAACCACATCATACTGGTTAATAAATTAGGTTGTATTGCGTCTCCAGTCCATTATGCATCATTGACAATTTGATCATATATATATATATATATAAAAAAAAAAAATTAAGACAAAATCTACGCCCTCTTAACGTCCCAGATAACAAGCGGCCAGTGTAGTCCATATCTTGTGTTCGGTTCCAGTTCGTTCAATCACCTGCCTCCGCCATTGCCACCGCCTCCGCCGTTTCCTCCTTGGTTCCCAGCATCGGATGCTCCGGACATCATCAGAAACAGAACGACAGGGATTATGTACATCCACTGCGGGAAAAAAAACAAAGCGGACAAGGATTATCCTCACATAATGGTCCTCGTGCATCGGATCCGGGTGGGTACGTTGTTTCAGTAAGGGAAGAGATAGGCAACAACCAGACTCAACGTGTTCGGCTTATCTCCTAAAGGAATGTTGTGTGGGTCAGGTTAAAATCCAACCCTTGTGTCTCCTGAATCGGGGACAAAGCCAGACTTTCTACATACACAATAAGTTCTGATGAGTTGTGTGGGAGCCCCAGGGGGTAGACTGGTGGGAGACCCCGATGTGTGGTACCCGGCAGCAGCCACCAGAGGTTTTCTTGATAGTTGATGGGTGGGAGTGCCGGGTGTCGGACCCTCACTGATCCGATATCGATCACCTCATTTGTGACCGCTGACCAGGCCATTGGTTGAATCACCACCGATTAAGACCCCAACATGATCCTCGCCCATGTTTTGTGACCATTATCTAGCTTAGCCCTCAGGAGTGTTGATATCTGGCCATTTCCAAAACCCACAACTTGGACAAGAATCAAAGGACACCATCACCTTTATTCTCTGCTAAACTACCACGGTGCAGAAGGAAAGAAACGTGGAGATCCCACCACCGCAACAAAGAACCAAAAATGGTGCCAGCAACGCTAGACTAGGGGGAGCGGGAGACATGCATGTATCTATGGGCGCGAGACAACACAAAGCATGGAGAGCTTAGAAAGGTTCTCTAAAACAAAAAGGTACAAAACAAAGGGGTTGTCCGGAGAAAAGTCACCGATCCAGAGGAAAGGTGGGGGCTGACTGCTGGGACCAGCACCAAGTAGAGGAATATGGCACTTCCATCCCAGTTACGGGTACTGAGCACCCAAGCATGGTAGTGCCCGCTCATCACTAGTTACGAGTACTGAGCACCCGAGCATGGTAGTGCCCGCTCATCACTAGTTACGAGTACTGAGCACCCGAGCATGGTAGTGCCCGCTCATCACTAGTTACGAGTACTGAGCACCCGAGCATGGTAGTGCCCACTCATCACTAGTTACCGAGTACTGAGCACCCAAGCATGGTACTGCCCGCTCATCACTAGTTACGAGTACTGAGCACCCGAGCATGGTAGTGCCCGCTCATCACTAGTTACGAGTACTGAGCACCCGAGCATGGTAGTGCCCACTCATCACTAGTTACCGAGTACTGAGCACCCAAGCATGGTAGTGCCCGCTCATCACTAGTTACCGAGTACTGAGCACCCGAGCATGGTAGTGCCCGCTCATCACTAGTTACCGAGTACTGAGCACCCAAGCATGGTAGTGCCCGCTCATCACTAGTTACGAGTACTGAGCACCCGAGCATGGTAGTGCCCGCTCATCACTAGTTACCAGTACTGAGCACCCGAGCATGGTAGTGCCCGCTCATCACTAGTTACAAGTACTGAGCACCCGAGCATGGTAGTGCCCGCTCATCACTAGTTACGAGTACTGAGCACCCGAGCATGGTAGTGCCCGCTCATCACTAGTTACGAGTACTGAGCACCTGAGCATGGTAGTGCCCACTCATCACTAGTTACCAGTACTGAGCACCCGAGCATGGTAGTGCCCGCTCATCACTAGTTACAAGTACTGAGCACCCGAGCATGGTAGTGCCCGCTCATCACTAGTTACCAGTACTGAGCACCCGAGCATGGTAGTGCCCGCTCATCACTAGTTATGAGTACCGAGCACCCGAGCATGGTAGTGCCCGCTCATCACTAGTTACCAGTACTGAGCACCCGAGCATGGTAGTGCCCGCTCATCACTAGTTATGAGTACCGAGCACCCGAGCATGGTAGTGCCCGCTCATCACTAGTTATGAGTACCGAGCACCCGAGCATGGTAGTGCCCGCTCATCACTAGTTACCAGTACTGAGCACCCGAGCATGGTAGTGCCCGCTCATCACGAGTTACGAGTACCGAGCACCCGAGCATGGTAGTGCCCGCTCATCACGAGTTACGAGTACCGAGCACCCGAGCATGGTAGTGCCCGCTCATCACTAGTTACCAGTACTGAGCACCCGAGCATGGTAGTGCCCGCTCATCACTAGTTACGAGTACCGAGCACCCGAGCATGGTAGTGCCCGCTCATCACTAGTTACGAGTACTGAGCACCCGAGCATGGTAGTGCCCGCTCATCACTAGTTACGAGTACTGAGCACCCGAGCATGGTAGTGCCCGCTCATCACTAGTTATGAGTACTGAGCACCTGAGCATGGTAGTGCCCGCTCATCACTAGTTACGAGTACTGAGCACCCGATCATGGTAGTGCCCGCTCATCACTAGTTACAAGTACTGAGCACCCGAGCATGGTAGTGCCCGCTCATCACTAGTTATGAGTACCGAGCACCCGAGCATGGTAGTGCCCGCTCATCACTAGTTACCAGTACTGAGCACCCGAGCATGGTAGTGCCCGCTCATCACTAGTTACCAGTACTGAGCACCCGAGCATGGTAGTGCCCACTCATCACTTGTTACCAGTACTGAGCACCTGAGCATGGTAGTGCCCGCTCATCACTAGTTACCAGTACTGAGCACCCGAGCATGGTAGTGCCCGCTCATCACTTGTTACCAGTACTGAGCACCTGAGCATGGTAGTGCCCGCTCATCACTTGTTACCAGTACTGAGCACCTGAGCATGGTAGTGCCCGCTCATCACTTGTTACCAGTACTGAGCACCTGAGCATGGTAGTGCCCGCTCATCACTAGTTACCAGTACTGAGCACCCGAGCATGGTAGTGCTCGCTCATCACTAATGATGACTTTATATCGGAGAACCCCTTTATTCGTTACACAGAGACCTCTGAGATCTGAGTCGCCCCTCTGCAGGGGTACATTACACCTTGATAACTTGCTTGATTTCACTTCTTCCCTATATCTCACTACAGATTGTAGGTGAAGCCCTTGATGCCACCACAGATACTTTACATATCTGGATAGTCCAGTGGCTGCTCCCCTGACCTCACTGAGCTCTGACACTTCTCAATGGGGAGAGGGGGGATAAGAGGCTGCATACGCATCTGCAGCAGCTACTCTCTCTCCAGCTGCTAGAATCCAACTTTTTTAACCAGACGTCAAAGGAAAGTCCTAAATGTCCCACAGGCAGTCCCCTTCACCATCAGCGGCTCTTTTTATTTTATGCACCCTTAGGCTATTCCTCTAGGCCAGCGTTACCCAATCTCAACTCCCATCATCCGCCCGACAGCTGGAAAGCCGCAGGTTAGGGAACGCAGCCCCGCTCTGGATCGATCGTCAAACGCAGCCATTCCTTAGAAGGAGTCATGGGCCACGTAGGAGCACGTTTCCTTCTCCCCGCCGCCGCCCCCTATCCCCTTACTGCTGTACTCAGTAAAGCCTCCTGGCAGCAGTCACTGTGCTGTAACCCTATACCTCCGCAGCACGTGACAATGCCTCCATGTCTGCAGGGTGCAGTAACCGGGTCAGGACAGCCTACCTTACACCCAGCTACGTGCAGAAGGCAAAAATAGCTATAATGGTTTCCTAAGAAGCGGAGGCTTTTTTTTTTTTGATGCTCATCCAAAAGACACTGACAACTGTCTAATTAGGTGCAGGCGGGGAGTGCGGATTAATCATTAAAAAAGGGGTCATAAATGGAGCGCTAGCATATACAAGCTGCTAGAAAATTTAACACTATTAAAAAAAAAAAATAAAAATCCGTCGTTTACTGCTCGTCGCCTTGGTTACCGACCACCTCGGCAGTCTATTAGCGGTGGCGGATCCATCTCTTTCCGATTAAATTATCCTACTGATATTTTGTACCGTTGTCACCTGTTTGAAACAGCACCACACCTGGCCGTAGGTTGGGTCAGGTACTACAGACAATGACGGCAGTGGAACTGAGATGCAATACCACTTGCAACCTGTGCACAGGCGTGGCGCTGTCTGGTACTGCAGACATTGAAATCAATGGGGCTGAGATGCAATACCACTTGCAACCTGTGCACAGGCGTGGCGCTGTCTGGTACTGCAGACATTGAAGTCAATGGGGCTGAGATGCAATACCACTTGCAACCTGTGCACAGATGTGGCGCTGTCTGGTACTGCAGACATTGAAGTCAATGGGGCTGAGATGCAATACCACTTGCAACCTGTGCACAGGCGTGGCGCTGTCTGGTACTGCAGACATTGAAGTCAATGGGGCTGAGATGCAATACCACTTGCAACCTGTGCACAGATGTGGCGCTGTCTGGTACTGCAGACATTGAAATCAATGGGAATGAGATGCAATACCACTTGCAACCTGTGCACAGGCGTGGCGCTGTCTGGTACTGCAGACATTGAAGTCAATGGGGCTGAGATGCAATACCACTTGCAACCTGTGCACATGTGTGGTGCTGTCTGGTACTGAAGTCAATGGGGCCAAGATGCAATACCTCTTTCAACCTGTGCACAGGTGTGGCGCTGTTTTAGGGTAGAGATGTCATATAGTGCTGCTCTCAATAGAAGTAGTCTGATTGCAAATCATGCCTCCGTAGAACCGGGTGTATTCTGATACTACACAGCACGCAAGGTGTTAACATTTTGCAATCATCGTTTTCAGCACTAATAGCTCTTTAGTACCACCTAGTGGCGAAAAATAGCAATTGCAATCAAAAATTATCTACCCAGGCTGCAAATCAGGTTTGTTAGCTAAAAATACAAACTGGCAATAAACCGATGAAACGAGAACAATGTAAATAGCGGCTTCTCCAAATACAACAAAAAATATCACTTTTCGGCTGCTTTCACACCTCCGGTTTTAGCAGAGCTGGCCAATCCGGATCTAAAACCTATGCAACGGATGCGGCGACAAAACCGCATCCTTTGCATAAGTTTTTGATATGCGGCCCGTCCGGTTTTTGCCGCTAGCGGCAGGCTACTGAGCATGCGCAGTGCAAAAAAAAACGTATGCGGTGGCCGGATGCGGTGTTTACCGCAGGAAGCCGCATGCGGCGTCTATAGGCATGCATTGCAAATTGCGCCGCATCGGCCGGATGCGGCTTTTTTTGCCGGACAAAAAAACGTGCCAGGCAACGTTCCATCCGGCCGCCGCATCGGCTAAATCTGCCGCATGCGGCAAAAACCGGATGGAACGCAAGCCCATGCGGCACAATACGGCACTAATGTAAGTCTATGCAAAAAAAATGCAACCGGCGGCAAAAAAAAACGGTTGCGTTTTTTCTGCAAAGCGCCGGATTGTGCTGCTCAAGAAAAACCGGAGGTGTGAAAGCAGCCTTAGTGACTGGTGCAGTCTCCTAATTAGGCAGCGTTCACAAAATGACGGGGGGGGTTTTGCCACGATCTTACAAAAATGCAATAAAAACGCGGCAATTTTACCCAAGGTGTTCAATCGCTTGGATCTAATGTATATAACAGCCCTGAAGAGGCTGAAAGGAGCGACCGGTCCATTCTTATGCTTAATAGTTTATATACTGTGTATATATATGCATCATACGCAAAGTAGATCCTGAATTTCTCTATGCCGAAACTCCAAAACATCACCTTTACTGACCCAAAAGCACAAGAAAAATCAGCTCCAATATGCTCAAAGCTATAAACATCGTAGCAACAGAGGTCATGGGATTCTGTTCTGCGGAGGAATTAAATATTGTCAGGCCTATGGAACAGCAGTATATAAAATCAGTAGGTGGAAGACTAAAGCAAATGATGAAAAGAAAACTCTGACTACAGCCAACAACGGCAAGGTGGCTCGGCGATGCCTACAGCCAACAACAGCAGAGAGGCTCAGCGATGCCTACAGCCAACAACGGCAGGGGGGGGGGGGGGGCTTGGGGATGCCTACAGCCAAGAACACCATGGACTCTGTGATGCCTACAGCCAAGAACGGTGATGTTCTGCAGCTGCTTTGCTTTCTCTGGCACTGGAATCCTCTACCTTAGTACTGAAGGAGGTGAATAATCCCGAGACAGCAATAGACCGTAAATGTGGCATTGTATGCTCAATGTGGTAAACCCTTTGTTATATTAATTGTGTCCACGTCTTCACATTAGTCTTTTCTGATTGATTTATTGCAAACAGCAGTTTGTAAACTTTGTTAACATGGAGTGAATCATTTTGATTTTAACTGTATATACATTAAATATATTATATATATATATATATATATATATATATATATATATATATATATATATATATATATATATATATATATATATATATATATATATATATATATATATATATATATATATATATATATATATAGTATATACAGGATAATAGCTGAACTTTCACTACTGAAGCTTTGGAGTAGGAACGGAGGTTACACTTTTGCAAAAAAAAAAAAAAAAAAAAAAAAATATATATATATCTATCTATACACCATATATATAATATAATATATAAATATATATATATATATATATATATATATATATATATATATATATATATATATATATATATATAAAATATTAATAATATATAAATATATATAAAAAAATAATAAAATAATAATACTAATATATATATATATATATCTATAAAATAAAAAATTATAATATAAATTATATAAAATTTGGCATTTCCCCCATTATTAACCCCTAGTATTAGTTTGGTCTCAGAGCTCAGAGAGAGAGGTGCGAGTAGGTAGCGGAGCATTAGAGGAGGGATACAGTGGAGGTGCGGTATATTACTTCGGGTCCTCAGGCCTGCTGTCCTGGCTCTCTCGGTACTTTCGCCGAATTGGTTAACATTAGCAACACTGCCCCTCCTAGTATTAAATGCCACTGCAAGGAGGGAGAGACAAGACAGTCACAAAATATCCCGCCATCTTTATCAGCAGATGTAGTCTATGCACTATCGGCTTATAGTAGTGCTGGCTGTAGGGGGGGGGGGGGGTACGCATGTGTAGCTATAACCCCCCCTGGATAAGCCGGACCTGCAGCGATCAGCTAATTGCTGGACTGGCATCTTTGTACATTGGGGTGCTCAACCCCTTTACCGTGAAAGATTTTAAAGCGTAACCCAAACTTACATATTTAGCAAAAAAGGATTTCTGCTCCTGAGGATTCTTGGCCTTCTGCGCTTGCTCCATCTCCAGGCGTTCGATGAAAGCTGCCGTCTCCGGCCTAACAAATAAGACGCCGAGGTCAGATCTGAGCGGATAAACCCTAATGTGAAAAAGACAGTGGGTGGCGGGGTTTGGACTCACACTGCTGCGGGGATCGGCTGCTGGATGAAGACGGTGGTGTTAAACTGCTCCAGATCGACGTCTTCCACCTCCGCGCCGCTGCAGGATCCAGGGAAGGTCACGATGGACACTCCCACAATATTCCCGGACAGGTCTGTGTGGACGGAGATCTGATCCGAGAGGTGAGATTCAACCATGGAGCACTGGGGAGAGAAAAAGACAAAATAAAATTTAAAGGGTAAGCATTTTGCGCCTATTATTGGGATAGTAACACTTTTGTTATTTGCTGCCTTGGAGACCGACCACCGCTGCTAGATTGCAGAGCGTGCAAAGCGCTTACAAGCTCTTTTCTGCTGATCTTGGGAGCACCGATTAATGCCCTATTTAAACCCTTTCCCCGCCCGTTCCCCTGGAGCGACAGGTCAATCCCTGAAGGTGTATAAGGGGAGACTTGTGTCACTGGCAGCGGGCAGGTAGACCGATCTTTCTGGTCACTGGTGGCTTTTGAAGTACTTTATTTCACGGATTATAAGACGCAATTTTCCTCCCAAAATATTGGGAAGAAAATGAGGGGTGCGTCTTATAATCTATATGTACCTTACCGAGAGGTGGTGGAGAGGGGTCGCAGGAGGCAGGCGCTGTGCTGTGGCCTGCTGTGCAGGCGGTGAGGCAGGTACATCCTGAAAATGTCGGCGGTGCGGGGTACAAAATAATGGCGCCCGGAAGTGGTGCATGTGCAGATGGATCTCTCAACTCAAGATCTCATTGCGCATGCGCCGCCTCTGGCCCAGTGATCTCCCAGCAGCGGACTAAAGGAAAATGGCGCCTAGAAGGGGCGAATGAGCAAATTAAATCTCTACTTGTCATTCGACTCCAGGAGCCATTTTTTTGAAGCCCGCAGTGCCGACAGTTTCTGTAAGTTGCTTGCCTCACTGCATCTGGGACACCCGCAGGTTGCACCGCCCGCTGCATTGCTCTACTCCACCCCTGCCTCCTGTGACCCCACTCCACCACCGCTCCCATCCTCCCTTCCCCGGTAAGACACCACCAGATAAGAGAGACCCTCCCCCCTTTTTTTTTCCCTCTAAATTTGCGGTGCGTCTTATAAACCGAAAAATATGTTATGTTTTTCTCTGCATTTCAAGGCTGCATTTCAAGGCTGCCTGTGGATCAGCTGTCAGGTTCCCTTAGATATGTCCGCAGGTTTCTCGAGGCAGCTCCCCGGAATTCGCAGCCATCCATTGCTGCAGGATTCCAGAGAAATATCTGCGGTAAACCTGCGGACATTCATGTGACTTACCTGTGGAGGTTCCGGCCTCTATCTCCATAGTGGAGGAGCGGAAATTCCGCAGATATTTCCGCATGAATAATTGATATGCAGTTATGTGCGGCTGCGGGACATCTGCAGCATATTCCGCAGCCGCACATACCGCAGCATGGACACAGCACTCCACAAATCCCATAGGATAACATGGGGAGTGTCCGTACTTGCTAAAACCTGCGGATTTATCTAGAAAATCCAGATAAATCTGCAGGTTTTCCGCGGGTACAGAGTCCCGTGGGCACATAGCAATTACAATGCTCCATTGCAGTTTATCATCAATTAACCCAACATATTAGTTTTATCCCAAGTGTTTCCTGCTGGACAAAACCCAAGATGGAGCAGAACATACCGCTCGGACAAAAGACGTGACGTACTCGTGGGACTCTTCAGTAACTCCCAGCTTACGAGGGATTCGGATTCTGTAAAGCCCATTTAGGTTTGCAATATCCTGCAAAACATAAAAAATATATATATTATATAAACAGTACAGACCAAAAGTTTGGACACACCTTCTCATTCAAAAAGTTTTCTTCTTTTTCGGACTCTGAAAATTTTAGATTCACATTGAAGGCATCAAAACTGTGAATTAACACATGTGGAATGAAATACTTAACAAAAAAGTGTGAAACAACTGAAAATATGTCTTATATTCTAGGTTCTTCAAAGTAGCCACCTTTTGCTTTGATTACTGCTTTGCACACTCTTGGCATTCTCTTGATGAGCTTCAGGAGATAGTCACCGGAAATGGTTTTCACTTCACAGGTGCGCCCTGTCAGGGTTAATAAGTGGGATTTCTTGCCTTATAAATGGGGTTGGGACCATCAGTTGTGTTGTGCAGAAGTCTGGTGGATACACAGCTGATAGTCCTACTGAATAGACTGTTAGAATTTGTATGATGGCAAGAAGAAAGCAGTTAAGTAAAGAAAAACGAGTGGCCATCATTACTTTAAGAAATGAAGGTCAGTCAGTCCGAAAAATTGGGAAAACTTTGAAACTGTCACCAAGTGCAGAGTCAAAAACCATCAAACGCTACAAAGAAACTGGCTCACATGAGGACCGCCCCAGGAAAGGAAGACCAAGAGTCACCTCTGCTGCGGAGGATAAGTTTATCCGAGTCACCATCCTCAGATATAGCAGGTTAACAGCAGCTCAGATTAGAGACCAGGTCAATGCCACACAGAGGTCTAGCAGCAGACACATCTCTAGAACAACTGTTAAGAGGAGACTTTGTGCAGCAGCCTTCATGGTAAAATAGCTGCTAGGAAACCACTACTAAGGACAGGCAACAAGCAGAAGAGACTTGTTTGGCTAAAGAACACAAGGAATGGACATTAGACCAGTGGAAATCTGTGCTTTGCTCTGATGAGGCCAAATTTGAGATCTTTGGATCCAACCACCGTGTCTTTGTGCGACGCAGAAAACGTGAACGGATGGACTCTACATGGCTGGTTCCCACCGTGAAGCATGGAGGAGGAGGTGTGATGGTGCTTTGCTGCTGACACTGTTGGGGATTTATTCAAAATTGAAGGCATACAGAACCAGCATGGCTACCACAGCATCTTGCAGCAGCATGCTATTCCATCCGGTTTGTGTTTAGTTGGACCATCATTTATTTTTCAACAGGACAATGACCCCAAACACACCTCCAGGCTGTATAAGGGCTATTTGACTAAGAAGGAGAGTGATGGGGTGCTACGCCAGATGACCTGGTCTCCACAGTCACCAGACCTGAACCCAATTGAGATGGTTTGGGGTGAGCTGGATCGCAGAGTGAAGGCAAAAGGGCCAACAAGTGCTAAGCGTCTCTGGGAACTCCTTCAAGACTGTTGGAAAACCATTTCCGGTGATTACCTCATGAAGCTCATCAAGAGAATGCCAAGAGTGTGCAAAGCAGTAATCAAAGCAAAAGGTGGCTACTGTGAAGAACCTAGAATATAAGACATATTTTCAGTTGTTTCACCTTTTTTTATTAAGCATTTCGTTCCACGTGTTAATTCATAGTTTTGATGTCTTCAATGTGAATCTACAATTTTGACAGTCATGAAAATAAAGAAAACTATTTGAATGAGGTGTGTCCAAACTTTTGGTCTGTACTGTATACACACATGCTGCAATGTTTTGCAGCAGAGTAACCACCGCACTGTATAGTCACTTACTCTTAGTTTGTTCCTCTCGTCTTCCGTCAGCTGCTTCTGTAGAATGGAGACGCTATGGTCGGCAGCGGGACCCCAGATCAGCATGCCCCTCTTCTTAAAGCTGATGCTGTCATCTGTTGTATAAAACACAAGAAGGACAATGACAAATCCCATCATCAGAAAAAGGGCGGCCTCATCAGTCCCATCTCCACTGATCCAAAACAGACCAGTCATCAATATTATAAAAGGCAGAACACCCCTTCAACCCCCATCAGGACCCGACCATTTTTCATTTTTTATTTTCATAATTTTTTTTAGCTTTCCATTTACATAGACGTACGAGGTTTTGGGTTTTTATTTTGTAGGTTGAGTGGTAGATTTTAATGACACCATTCATTTTTCCAAACAATAAACTAAAAAAAACGGGAAGAAAAATATATTATGAGTGGGGGTAAAATGGTGAAAAACACGCGATTCTACTAATATATATATATATATATATTATTTTTTTGACTTTTTACGGCGTTCATTCAGCACCATAATTCTTCAGATCAGTACAATTACAGGAATTACACACACACACATATATAATATATATATAATATAAAAATGTATATATTATATATATGTATATATATTACATATATGTGTGTGTGTGTATATATACATATACATATACATACACACATACATATACTCACACACATATATGTAATATATATATATATAAAATATATATAAAAATTTAAAATATATATATATATATATATATTATAAAAATATATATATATTACATATATGTGTGTGTATGTATATATATGTAATATATATATATATATATATGTAATATATATATATATATATATATATATATATGTAATATATATATATATATGTAATAATATATATCTATCTTTAATCGAAAATAACACCTATAAAGGATTTATTGAGTTTTATTGAGTATGCTTAAAATATAAGCCCTACTCCAAAAATAAGAAAGCAGACAGCCCCCCCCCCCCCCCCAAAAAAAAAAAAAAAAGACACCCCCAAAAGAAAGAAGACAGACCCCAAACAATTACAGTTGGCCAGTGCTGATGGTGGATGGGCTCTCACACACAGATCTGCGTTGCTGTCAGGTTCCTCGCTGTTCCAGTTGCATTGCACTGCAGCTCTTTCACACAGATCAGGTATCAGTATCACTCTGCGTGAGTGATACCGCTTTAAGTCACCAGGGGGAGCCCACTGTAGAACACATGGGGACCTGACAGTAAAACAGATCTGTATGTGAGAGCCCATTCACTTGCCAACTCTAATTGTTTGGGGTCTGGTAAGTGCGATTCATTAAGGGGGTGTCTGCTTTCTTTCGGGGGTAAACTTGGCAGAATAATAGATTTAAGCAGTTAAAAATGTAACCCTTTGTAAATCTGAACTGTACCCACCACTATAGGACAGGTTCTGCACCACAAGAACAGCAGATCAGATAAGAAAATGTGCGTCTGATCCAGTAATAGGAGGAACACACAATGCTGATGTTCCAGAATGTGATGACGATTAGATTTGAATAAATGTTGATTTTTTTTTTCTTCCTCAAGAATAAACGTGGATTGTTGTTCATGGGAAAAAGATATGACATCCCCTGAAAATAAACCTTAGAGCAAAAAAATAATACAAGACCCTGTATTTTTTTTTTCAGCCATTGAAATATTTATGTATGCAATATTATATATATACACAAATATTTTTTTATTAATTAAAGAAATAAAAATACATTCGGTTTGTGGCACCATCTTCTGGGGCAAGTAACTTTGCAATTTTTCTGCTGCTGGAGCTGTGTGATTGCTAGTTTTTTCTTTGTATGCCAAGCCGTGGCTTTTATACCTACCCCTTTGTTTTGGTTGCATTTCCTTGCTATATTATTATTATTATATAGTACAAACCAAAAGTTTGGACACACCTTCTCATCTCTAGAACAACTGTTAAGAGGAGCCTTTGTGCAGCAGCCTTCATGGTAAAATAGCTGCTAGGAAACCACTGCTAAGGACAGGCAACAAGCAGAAGAGACTTGTTTGGGCTAAAGAACACAAGGAATGGACATTAGACCAGTGGAAATCTGTGCTTTGGTGTGATGAGTCCAAATTTGAGATCTTTGGATCCAACCACCGTGTCTTTGTAGAAAAGGTGAACGGATGGATTCTACATGGCTGGTTCCCACCGTGAAGCATGGAGGAGGAGGTGTGATGGTGTGGGGGGGCTTTGCTGGTGACACTGTTGGGGATTTATTCATAATTGAAGGCATACTGAACCAGCATGGCTACCACAGCATCTTGCAGCAGCGTGCTATTCCATCCGGTTTGCGTTTAGTTGGACCATCATTTATTTTTTAACAGGACAATGAACCCAAACACACCTCCAGGCTGTGTAAGGGCTATGTGACTAAGAAGGAGAGTGATGGGGTGCTACGCCAGATGACCTGGCCTCCACAGTCACCAGACCTGAACCCAATCGAGATGGTTTGGGGTGAGCTGGACCGCAGAGTGAAGGCAAAAGGGCCAACAAGTGCTAAGCATTACTGGGAACTCCTTCAAGACTGTTGGAAAACCATTTCCGGTGACTACCTCTTGAAGCTCATCAAGAGAATGCCAAGAGTGTGCAAAGCAGTAATCAAAGCAAAAAGTGGCTACTGTGAAGAACCTAGAATATAAAACATATTTTCAGTTGTTTCACACTTTTTTTTTTTTTAAGTATTTCATTCCACATGTGTTAATTCATAGTTTTGATGCCTTCAATGAGAATCTACAATTTTCAGAGTCATGAAAATAAAGAAATCTCTTTGAATGAGAAGGTGTGTCCAAACTTTTGGTCTGTACTGTGTAAAATATAATATATATATATATATATATATATATATTTTTTTTTTTTTTTTTTAAATCAGGGCCGTGAATGCAGCAATCAAAAAATGGCATTCGTGTTCCGATTACTGCACCATAGGGCTAAACTCACGTTCTTCTATGGGTTTCATAGGCAACTATGGAGGCCTTTCAGAACCCCCCCCCCCAGTTGTCATCAAGTGATGGGTGCCAAAGCACCTGCAACCTGGCCAACTGACAACTGCATCTACATGATGAAAACAGCAGCAATCAAAGCTGGCTTTGGTTGCTGCTGCTCCAGGCAGACTCCAGCTGTATGACACAGCTGGCACTTGCTTACTATGGTGCAGGCTCAGCTCCTGAGCCCGCTCTTTGCAGCTATGTGTCATTATGTTATATGGTCACAGAGGGGCTTATTCAGGGCAATTCAAACCATTAGTAGATAGCAATCTCGATCATATAGAGATGTATGAGAACACACAGATGTGACAGCATAGAGCGGGAACATTTTACGCAATGAACATTCATGAAGATACGAAGAAATCCGATCATTTACCAAGCTCAAACGAGTGCTCCAAATCCAGGTTTGCTCCGCAGCTTTCCGATTCTCTCCCATCGAGCGACTGAAAAAGGTAAATCAAACATCACCATTAAAATAAATGCAACATGGACGAAATCCTGCAAAACTATTTGCAACAATGTGCAATTTCACACGCGCCCACTCACTCCAGACCAAATTATTTTTAAAATATATATATATATATATATATATATATATATATATATATATATATATATATATATATATATATATATATATATATATATATACACACACACACACACACACACACACACACACACAGTATAAAATATATATTTAATTTTTTTATTTATTTATTTTTTTAAATCTTTCCATCCACTTGGGCTTGTTTGTGCAGGGCAAATTCTAGTTTTGAATGGCGCCATTCACCTTCTTTTGTAATTTTGAGGTACGTACTGTTTTCATTGCATCTCTCAGAGGGTGAAGGATGAGATGATGGGATTTTTTTTTAATTTAATTTTAATTATGACACATTTACCTCGTAGGTCAAATCATTTTCTATTTCGACAGATCACATTTTTTACAGACACTGCGATACCAAATGTGTTCTTTTTTCTTTATTTTAAGTTCTACATTTTGAAATAAGTGAAAGGAGGGATAATGCATATATATTTTACTTTTTTTTTTATTCATGCAAGACAAAAAAAATAAAAAAATAATATATACATTATATATATATATATATATATATATATATATATATATATATATATATATACTGTATATGTAGTATATAGATATACATACACACACTGTATATATATAATATATATACATATACACACTGGATATATTACATATACAGTGTATATATATATATACACACACACACACACAGTGTGTTTGTGTGTGAGTATATAATTTTTTAGTCATATATATATATATATATATATATATATATATATATATATATATATATATATATATATATACATACATATATATACACACACACACAGTTTGTTACTACCATATACTACACTACTGTGGTATACATTAAAATTAATATGATAGCCAATGGACACTATAGCTGCGCGTCACAGGATTGAGGGTCTGCAATAAGCCCCCAGATACCATGGCAACTGATCAAGTGCATCATAGAAGGGGTGACGGATGTCCCATCGTGATCGCACTATGTTAAAACCATTTAAAGGGAATCTGTCATCAGGTTTTTGCCACCTAATCCAAGAGCAGAATAATGTAGGAGCAGAGACCCTGATTCCAGAGATATGTCACTTACTGGGCTGCCTGGTATAGCTTTGATAAAATCAATGATTAATCAGCAGGAGATTATCATTACAGGACTACTTGGCGTGCTGCAGGTAGTCCAGCATATACATGAGCTCTGTATAATTGCTAGATCTGCAGCAGAGAAAACATTGATTTTATCAAAATGACAGCAAACAGCTCAGTAAGTGACACATCGCTGGAATCAGGATCTCTGCCCCTACATTATGCTGCTCTGAGATGAGGGAGCAAAAAACCTGGTGACAGATTCCCTTTAAGTGGTTAAACAGCAGTGATGGGAGCTTAGATCCAACTGCTGCTGTTAGGGGCAGATGTCAGTAGTAAAGGCTGTGTTCACACAATGCGTTTTTTGTGCAAGTTGCATTTTTTTGGTGACACCCACGTAACTTGCTGCTCCTTACCTTCACCCTGCAGACATTGCCTTGAATCCCTTCAGGTAACAGGCAGGACAATATGATGACGACCACCACACAGCTGTACCAGGCCCCCCAGGTCGGCAGACTCCTGAAAAACCCGGAAGCCGTCATATCCCCTCTTTTCCTCCGTCCTAATGCGGCCATGACAGTCAGAAAGCCGACACTAAGCACTGCGCAAGCGCAAAATCCAGCTCTCGGATCATACCAATAAATCGATTTCTAGGGAAATACGTTAAAGTTTACTTTATATTGCTTAAAAAATATGATATTTTCCAAAGTATACAAAGATATTGTTTCTAGGCTTAAGAATTATTATATAAGACTCGGTATATGTTTAATATAAGACTATGGGTGAGTTATCGTGTTGTATTACGGTGGTGTACTAGAGAATGGTATGGTCCGAAAGTGGGCGGAACAGGATGGAAATGCTGGACGGAGGCGTGACGTGATGGTCACGTGACTATTCTCTATATAAGCAAGCGCGCCATGTTTCTGCTGAACACACTGTGAATTGTGAAGTGATTTTGGGCGCGAGCTGTTGTAGAAAATTAGGGTCACCTCAGTGTAGGGAAACTCCTCAGAAGGGCCCTGCTTGTGGCCACACGGAGGGAAGGGGAGATAAAAAAGACGCAGGGGGGCTATTTTATATGGCCAGGGAATAAGGGGCAGCGAGGTGCTGAGGTGGAGGAGGCAGTACTACGTGTACGTGACCAGGGAGAAGGGGTAATGGCGCTCTGGAAGGTGCGGGTGCATGTGACCAGGGAGAAGGAGCTATAGGGAGCTGCAAGTTGCAAATATCTGAAAACGGAAAAATGGAGGCCTGAGAAGGGGAAATCACAAGATACAAGAATATGTACCCAAGGGAGAGTAGATATGATGAGAAAGAAGTGTTGAAGTAACAAATCTATGTAACCAGGGAAAAGGAGAAAGTATATAATGGGGCGAAACGTGCAGCTATATGTGACCAGGGGAGAAGGAGAAAGTATATATAATGGGGCGAAACGTGCAGCTATATGTGTCCAGGAGAGAAGGAGAAAGTATATATAATGGGGCGAAACGTGCAAATATATGTGACCAGGGAAAAGGAGAAAGTATATAATGGGGCGAAACGTGCAGCTATATGTGACCAGGGGAGAAGGAGAAAGTATATATAGAGGGGTGAAACGTGCAAATATATGTGATCAGGAAAGATGGAGAAAGTATATATAATGGGGCGAAACGTGCAGCTATATGTGTCCAGGAGAGGAGAAAGTATATATAATGGGGCGAAAGGTGCAAATATATGTGACCAGGGGAAAAGGAGAACGTATAATGGAGGGCGAAAGGTGCAAATATATGTGACCAGGGTAGAAGGAGAAAGTATATATAGAGGGGTGAAACGTGCAAATATATGTGATCAGGAAAGATGGAGAAAGTATATATAATGGGGCGAAACGTGCAGCTATATGTGTCCAGGAGAGGAGAAAGTATATATAATGGGGCGAAAGGTGCAAATATATGTGACCAGGGGAAAAGGAGAACGTATAATGGAGGGCGAAAGGTGCAAATATATGTGACCAGGGGAGAAGGAAAAAGTAAATATAATGGGGACGAAAGGTGCAAATATATGTGACCAGGGGAGAAGGAGAAAGTATATATAATGGGGCGAAACGTGCAGCTATATGTGTCCAGGAGAGAAGGAGAAAGTATATAAAATGGGGCGAAAGGTGCAAATATATGTGACCAGGGTAGAAGGAGAAAGTAAATATAATGGGGGCGAAACGTGCAAATATATGTGACCAGGAAAGATGGAGAAAGTATATATAATGGGGCGAAACGTGCAGCTATATGTGTCCAGGAGAGGAGAAAGTATATATAATGGGGCGAAAGGTGCAAATATATGTGACCAGGGGAAAAGGAGAACGTATAATGGAGGGCGAAAGGTGCAAATATATGTGACCAGGGGAGAAGGAAAAAGTAAATATAATGGGGACGAAAGGTGCAAATATATGTGACCAGGGGAGAAGGAGAAAGTATATATAATGGGGCGAAACGTGCAGCTATATGTGTCCAGGAGAGAAGGAGAAAGTATATAAAATGGGGCGAAAGGTGCAAATATATGTGACCAGGGTAGAAGGAGAAAGTATATATAGAGGGGCGAAACGTGCAAATATATGTGACCAGGGGAAAAGGAGAAAGTATATATAATGGGGGGCGAAATATGCAAATATATGTGACCAGGGGAGAAGGATAAAGTATATATAATGGAGGCGAAACGTGCAAATATATGTGACCAGAAGAGAAGGAGAAAGTATATATAATGGAGGGCGAAAGGTGCAAGTATATGTGACCAGGGGAGAAGGATAAAGTATATATAATGGGGCGAAACGTGCAGCTATATGTGTCCAGGAGAGAAGGAGAAAGTATATATAATGGAGGCGAAACGTGCAAATATATGTGACCAGGGGAGAAGGAGAAAGTATAATGGAGGGCGAAAGGTGCAAATATATGTGACCAGGGTAGAAGGAAAAAGTATATATAATGGGGCGAAACGTGCAAATATATGTGACCAGGGGAAAAGGAGAAAGTATATATAATGGAGGCGAAAGGTGCAAATATATGTGACCAGGGGAGAAGGAGAAAGTATATATAATGGAGGGCGAAAGGTGCAAATATATATGACCAGGGTAGAAGGAGAAAGTATATATAATGGGGCGAAACGTGCAAATATATGTGATCAGGGGAGAAGGAGAAAGAATATATAATGGAGGCGAAACGTGCAAATATATGTGACCAGGGAGGAGAAAGTATATATAATGGAGGGCGAAAGGTGCAAATATATGTGACCAGGGGAGAAGGAGAAAGTATATATAATGGGGCGAAACGTGCAAATATATGTGACCAGGGGAGAAGGAGAAAGTATATATAATGGAGGCGAAAGGTGCAAATATATGTGACCAGGGAGGAGAAAGTATATATAATGGAGGGCGAAAGGTGTAAATATATGTGACCAGGGGAGAAGGAGAAAGTATATATAATGGAGGGCGAAAGGTGCAAATATATGTGACCAGGGGAGAAGGAGAAAGTATATATAATGGGGAGCGAAAGGTGCAAATATATGTGACCAGGGGAGAAGGAGAAAGTATATATAATGGGGGCGAAACGTGCAAATATATGTGACCAGGGAGAAGGGGAAAGTATATATAATGGAGGGCGAAAGGTGCAAATATATGTGACCAGGGGAGAAGGAGAAAGTATATATAATGGGGGCGAAAGGTGCAAATATATGTGACCAGGGGAGAAGGAGAAAGTATATATAATGTGGGCGAAACGTGCAAATATATGTGACCAGGGGAGAAGGAGAAAGTATATATAATGGAGGGCGAAAGGTGCAAATATATGTGACCAGGGGAGAAGGAGAAAGTATATATAATGGAGGGCGAAAGGTGCAAATATATGTGACCAGGGGAGAAGGAGAAAGTATATATAATGGAGGGTGAAAGGTGCAAATATATGTGACCAGGGGAGAAGGAGAAAGTATATATAATGGGGGCGAAACGTGCAAATATATGTGACCAGGGAGAAGGAGAAAGTATATATAATGGGGGCGAAAGGTGCAAATATATGTGACCAGGGGAGAAGGAGAAAGTATATATAATGGAGGCGAAAGGTGCAAATATATGTGACCAGGGAGGAGAAAGTATATATAATGGAGGGCGAAAGGTGTAAATATATGTGACCAGGGGAGAAGGAGAAAGTATATATAATGGAGGGCGAAAGGTGCAAATATATGTGACCAGGGGAGAAGGAGAAAGTATATATAATGGGGAGCGAAAGGTGCAAATATATGTGACCAGGGGAGAAGGAGAAAGTATATATAATGGTGGCGAAACGTGCAAATATATGTGACCAGGGAGAAGGGGAAAGTATATATAATGGGGGCGAAAGGTGCAAATATATGTGACCAGGGGAGAAGGAGAAAGTATATATAATGTGGGCGAAACGTGCAAATATATGTGACCAGGGGAGAAGGAGAAAGTATATATAATGGAGGGCGAAAGGTGCAAATATATGTGACCAGGGGAGAAGGAGAAAGTATATATAATGGAGGGCGAAAGGTGCAAATATATGTGACCAGGGGAGAAGGAGAAAGTATATATAATGGAGGGTGAAAGGTGCAAATATATGTGACCAGGGGAGAAGGAGAAAGTATATATAATGGGGGCGAAACGTGCAAATATATGTGACCAGGGAGAAGGAGAAAGTATATATAATGGGGGCGAAAGGTGCAAATATATGTGACCAGGGGAGAAGGAGAAAGTATATATAATGTGGGCGAAACGTGCAAATATATGTGACCAGGGGAGAAGGAGAAAGTATATATAATGGAGGGCGAAAGGTGCAAATATATGTGACCAGGGGAGAAGGAGAAAGTATATATAATGGAGGGCGAAAGGTGCAAATATATGTGACCAGGGGAGAAGGAGAAAGTATATATAATGGGGGCGAAATGTGCAAATATATGTGACCAGGGGAGGAGAAAGTATATATAATGGGGCGAAACGTGCAAATATATGTGATCAGGGGAGAAGGAGAAAGTATATATAATGGGGGCGAAAGGAGTAAATATATGTGACCAGGGGAGAAGAAGAAAGTATATATAATGGGGGCGAAAGGTGCAAATATATGTGACCAGGGGAGAAGGAGAAAGTATATATAATGGGGGCGAAAGGAGTAAATATATGTGACCAGGGGAGAAGAAAGTATATATAATGGAGGGCGAAACGTGCAAATATATGTGACCAGGGGAGGAGAAAGTATATATAATGGGGGCGAAAGATGCAAATATATGTGACCAGGGGAGAAGGAGAAAGTATATATAATGGAGAGCGAAAGGTGCAAATATATGTGACCAGGAGAGAAGGAGAAAGTATATATAATGGGGAGCGAAAGGTGCAAATATATGTGACCAGGGGAGAAGGAGAAAGTATATATAATGGAGGGCGAAAGGTGCAAATATATGTGACCAGGGGAGAAGGAGAAAGTATATATAATGGGGGAGAAAGGTGCAAATATATGTGACCAGGGGAGAAGGAGAAAGTATATATAATGGGGAGCGAAAGGTGCAAATATATGTGACCAGGGAGAAGGGGTAATGGCGCTCTGGAAGGTGCGGGTGCATGTGACCAGGGAGAAGGAGCTCTAGGGAGCTGCAAGTTACAAATATCTGAAAAAGGAAAAATGGAGCCTGAGAAGGGGAAATCACAAGATACAAGAATATGTACCCAAGGGAGAGTAGATATGATGAGAAAGAAGTGTTGAAGTAACAAATCTATGTAACCAGGGAAAAGGAGAAAGTATATATAATGGGGCGAAACGTGCAGCTATATGTGTCCAGGAGAGAAGGAGAAAGTATATATAATGGGGCGAAAGGTGCAAATATATGTGACCAGGGTAGAAGGAGAAAGTATATATAGAGGGGCGAAACGTGCAAATATATGTGACCAGGGGAAAAGGAGAAAGTATATAATGGGGCGAAACGTACAGCTATATGTGTCCAGGAGAGAAGGAGAAAGTATATATAATGGAGGCGAAACGTGCAAATATATGTGACCAGGGGAGAAGGAGAAAGTATAATGGAGGGCGAAAGGTGCAAATATATGTGACCAGGGGAGAAGGAAAAAGTAAATATAATGGGGACGAAAGGTGCAAATATATGTGACCAGGGGAGAAGGAGAAAGTATATATAATGGGGCGAAACGTGCAGCTATATGTGTCCAGGAGAGAAGGAGAAAGTATATAAAATGGGGCGAAAGGTGCAAATATATGTGACCAGGGTAGAAGGAGAAAGTATATATAGAGGGGCGAAACGTGCAAATATATGTGACCAGGGGAAAAGGAGAAAGTATATATAATGGGGGGCGAAATATGCAAATATATGTGACCAGGGGAGAAGGAGAAAGTATATATAATGGAGGCGAAACGTGCAAATATATGTGACCAGGAGAGAAGGAGAAAGTATATATAATGGAGGGCGAAAGGTGCAAATATATGTGACCAGGGGAGAAGGAGAAAGTATATATAATGGGGCGAAACGTGCAAATATATGTGATCAGGGGAGAAGGAGAAAGAATATATAATGGAGGCGAAACGTGCAAATATATGTGACCAGGGAGGAGAAAGTATATATAATGGAGGGCGAAAGGTGCAAATATATGTGACCAGGGGAGAAGGAGAAAGTATATATAATGGGGCGAAACGTGCAAATATATGTGACCAGGGGAGAAGGAGAAAGTATATATAATGGAGGCGAAAGGTGCAAATATATGTGACCAGGGAGGAGAAAGTATATATAATGGAGGGCGAAAGGTGTAAATATATGTGACCAGGGGAGAAGGAGAAAGTATATATAATGGAGGGCGAAAGGTGCAAATATATGTGACCAGGGGAGAAGGAGAAAGTATATATAATGGGGAGCGAAAGGTGCAAATATATGTGACCAGGGGAGAAGGAGAAAGTATATATAATGGGGGCGAAACGTGCAAATATATGTGACCAGGGAGAAGGGGAAAGTATATATAATGGGGGCGAAAGGTGCAAATATATGTGACCAGGGGAGAAGGAGAAAGTATATATAATGTGGGCGAAACGTGCAAATATATGTGACCAGGGGAGAAGGAGAAAGTATATATAATGGAGGGCGAAAGGTGCAAATATATGTGACCAGGGGAGAAGGAGAAAGTATATATAATGGAGGGCGAAAGGTGCAAATATATGTGACCAGGGGAGAAGGAGAAAGTATATATAATGGAGGGTGAAAGGTGCAAATATATGTGACCAGGGGAGAAGGAGAAAGTATATATAATGGGGGCGAAACGTGCAAATATATGTGACCAGGGAGAAGGAGAAAGTATATATAATGGGGGCGAAAGGTGCAAATATATGTGACCAGGGGAGAAGGAGAAAGTATATATAATGTGGGCGAAACGTGCAAATATATGTGACCAGGGGAGAAAGAGAAAGTATATATAATGGAGGGCGAAAGGTGCAAATATATGTGACCAGGGGAGAAGGAGAAAGTATATATAATGGAGGGCGAAAGGTGCAAATATATGTGACCAGGGGAGAAGGAGAAAGTATATATAATGGGGGCGAAATGTGCAAATATATGTGACCAGGGGAGGAGAAAGTATATATAATGGGGCGAAACGTGCAAATATATGTGACCAGGGGAGAAGGAGAAAGTATATATAATGGGGGCGAAAGGAGTAAATATATGTGACCAGGGGAGAAGAAGAAAGTATATATAATGGGGGCGAAAGGTGCAAATATATGTGACCAGGGGAGAAGGAGAAAGTATATATAATGGGGGCGAAAGGAGTAAATATATGTGACCAGGGGAGAAGAAAGTATATATAATGGAGGGCGAAACGTGCAAATATATGTGACCAGGGAGAAGGGGTAATGGCGCTCTGGAAGGTGCGGGTGCATGTGACCAGGGAGAAGGAGCTCTAGGGAGCTGCAAGTTACAAATATCTGAAAAAGGAAAAATGGAGCCTGAGAAGGGGAAATCACAAGATACAAGAATATGTACCCAAGGGAGAGTAGATATGATGAGAAAGAAGTGTTGAAGTAACAAATCTATGTAACCAGGGAAAAGGAGAAAGTATATATAATGGGGCGAAACGTGCAGCTATATGTGTCCAGGAGAGAAGGAGAAAGTATATATAATGGGGCGAAAGGTGCAAATATATGTGACCAGGGTAGAAGGAGAAAGTATATATAGAGGGGCGAAACGTGCAAATATATGTGACCAGGGGAAAAGGAGAAAGTATATAATGGGGCGAAACGTACAGCTATATGTGTCCAGGAGAGAAGGAGAAAGTATATATAATGGAGGCGAAACGTGCAAATATATGTGACCAGGGGAGAAGGAGAAAGTATAATGGAGGGCGAAAGGTGCAAATATATGTGACCAGGGGAGAAGGAAAAAGTAAATATAATGGGGACGAAAGGTGCAAATATATGTGACCAGGGGAGAAGGAGAAAGTATATATAATGGGGCGAAACGTGCAGCTATATGTGTCCAGGAGAGAAGGAGAAAGTATATAAAATGGGGCGAAAGGTGCAAATATATGTGACCAGGGTAGAAGGAGAAAGTATATATAGAGGGGCGAAACGTGCAAATATATGTGACCAGGGAGAAGGGGAAAGTATATATAATGGGGGCGAAAGGTGCAAATATATGTGACCAGGGGAGAAGGAGAAAGTATATATAATGTGGGCGAAACGTGCAAATATATGTGACCAGGGGAGAAGGAGAAAGTATATATAATGGAGGGCGAAAGGTGCAAATATATGTGACCAGGGGAGAAGGAGAAAGTATATATAATGGAGGGCGAAAGGTGCAAATATATGTGACCAGGGGAGAAGGAGAAAGTATATATAATGGAGGGTGAAAGGTGCAAATATATGTGACCAGGGGAGAAGGAGAAAGTATATATAATGGGGGCGAAACGTGCAAATATATGTGACCAGGGAGAAGGAGAAAGTATATATAATGGGGGCGAAAGGTGCAAATATATGTGACCAGGGGAGAAGGAGAAAGTATATATAATGTGGGCGAAACGTGCAAATATATGTGACCAGGGGAGAAAGAGAAAGTATATATAATGGAGGGCGAAAGGTGCAAATATATGTGACCAGGGGAGAAGGAGAAAGTATATATAATGGAGGGCGAAAGGTGCAAATATATGTGACCAGGGGAGAAGGAGAAAGTATATATAATGGGGGCGAAATGTGCAAATATATGTGACCAGGGGAGGAGAAAGTATATATAATGGGGCGAAACGTGCAAATATATGTGACCAGGGGAGAAGGAGAAAGTATATATAATGGGGGCGAAAGGAGTAAATCTATGTGACCAGGGGAGAAGAAGAAAGTATATATAATGGGGGCGAAAGGTGCAAATATATGTGACCAGGGGAGAAGGAGAAAGTATATATAATGGGGGCGAAAGGAGTAAATATATGTGACCAGGGGAGAAGAAAGTATATATAATGGAGGGCGAAACGTGCAAATATATGTGACCAGGGAGAAGGGGTAATGGCGCTCTGGAAGGTGCGGGTGCATGTGACCAGGGAGAAGGAGCTCTAGGGAGCTGCAAGTTACAAATATCTGAAAAAGGAAAAATGGAGCCTGAGAAGGGGAAATCACAAGATACAAGAATATGTACCCAAGGGAGAGTAGATATGATGAGAAAGAAGTGTTGAAGTAACAAATCTATGTAACCAGGGAAAAGGAGAAAGTATATATAATGGGGCGAAACGTGCAGCTATATGTGTCCAGGAGAGAAGGAGAAAGTATATATAATGGGGCGAAAGGTGCAAATATATGTGACCAGGGTAGAAGGAGAAAGTATATATAGAGGGGCGAAACGTGCAAATATATGTGACCAGGGGAAAAGGAGAAAGTATATAATGGGGCGAAACGTACAGCTATATGTGTCCAGGAGAGAAGGAGAAAGTATATATAATGGAGGCGAAACGTGCAAATATATGTGACCAGGGGAGAAGGAGAAAGTATAATGGAGGGCGAAAGGTGCAAATATATGTGACCAGGGGAGAAGGAAAAAGTAAATATAATGGGGACGAAAGGTGCAAATATATGTGACCAGGGGAGAAGGAGAAAGTATATATAATGGGGCGAAACGTGCAGCTATATGTGTCCAGGAGAGAAGGAGAAAGTATATAAAATGGGGCGAAAGGTGCAAATATATGTGACCAGGGTAGAAGGAGAAAGTATATATAGAGGGGCGAAACGTGCAAATATATGTGACCAGGGGAAAAGGAGAAAGTATATATAATGGGGGGCGAAATATGCAAATATATGTGACCAGGGGAGAAGGAGAAAGTATATATAATGGAGGCGAAACGTGCAAATATATGTGACCAGGAGAGAAGGAGAAAGTATATATAATGGAGGGCGAAAGGTGCAAATATATGTGACCAGGGGAGAAGGAGAAAGTATATATAATGGGGCGAAACGTGCAGCTATATGTGTCCAGGAGAGAAGGAGAAAGTATATATAATGGAGGCGAAACGTGCAAATATATGTGACCAGGGGAGAAGGAGAAAGTATAATGGAGGGCGAAAGGTGCAAATATATGTGACCAGGGTAGAAGGAAAAAGTATATATAATGGGGCGAAACGTGCAAATATATGTGACCAGGGGAAAAGGAGAAAGTATATATAATGGAGGCGAAAGGTGCAAATATATGTGACCAGGGGAGAAGGAGAAAGTATATATAATGGAGGGCGAAAGGTGCAAATATATATGACCAGGGTAGAAGGAGAAAGTATATATTATGGGGCGAAACGTGCAAATATATGTGATCAGGGGAGAAGGAGAAAGAATATATAATGGAGGCGAAACGTGCAAATATATGTGACCAGGGAGGAGAAAGTATATATAATGGAGGGCGAAAGGTGCAAATATATGTGACCAGGGGAGAAGGAGAAAGTATATATAATGGGGCGAAACGTGCAAATATATGTGACCAGGGGAAAAGGAGAAAGTATATATAATGGAGGCGAAAGGTGCAAATATATGTGACCAGGGGAGAAGGAGAAAGTATATATAATGGAGGGCGAAAGGTGCAAATATATATGACCAGGGTAGAAGGAGAAAGTATATATAATGGGGCGAAACGTGCAAATATATGTGATCAGGGGAGAAGGAGAAAGAATATATAATGGAGGCGAAACGTGCAAATATATGTGACCAGGGAGGAGAAAGTATATATAATGGAGGGCGAAAGGTGCAAATATATGTGACCAGGGGAGAAGGAGAAAGTATATATAATGGGGCGAAACGTGCAAATATATGTGACCAGGGGAAAAGGAGAAAGTATATATAATGGAGGCGAAAGGTGCAAATATATGTGACCAGGGGAGAAGGAGAAAGTATATATAATGGAGGGCGAAAGGTGCAAATATATATGACCAGGGTAGAAGGAGAAAGTATATATAATGGGGCGAAACGTGCAAATATATGTGATCAGGGGAGAAGGAGAAAGAATATATAATGGAGGCGAAACGTGCAAATATATGTGACCAGGGAGGAGAAAGTATATATAATGGAGGGCGAAAGGTGCAAATATATGTGACCAGGGGAGAAGGAGAAAGTATATATAATGGGGCGAAACGTGCAAATATATGTGACCAGGGGAGAAGGAGAAAGTATATATAATGGAGGCGAAAGGTGCAAATATATGTGACCAGGGAGGAGAAAGTATATATAATGGAGGGCGAAAGGTGTAAATATATGTGACCAGGGGAGAAGGAGAAAGTATATATAATGGAGGGCGAAAGGTGCAAATATATGTGACCAGGGGAGAAGGAGAAAGTATATATAATGGAGGGTGAAAGGTGCAAATATATGTGACCAGGGGAGAAGGAGAAAGTATATATAATGGGGGCGAAACGTGCAAATATATGTGACCAGGGAGAAGGAGAAAGTATATATAATGGGGGCGAAAGGTGCAAATATATGTGACCAGGGGAGAAGGAGAAAGTATATATAATGGAGGGTGAAAGGTGCAAATATATGTGACCAGGGGAGAAGGAGAAAGTATATATAATGGGGGCGAAACGTGCAAATATATGTGACCAGGGAGAAGGAGAAAGTATATATAATGGGGGCGAAAGGTGCAAATATATGTGGCCAGGGGAGAAGGAGAAAGTATATATAATGTGGGCGAAACGTGCAAATATATGTGACCAGGGGAGAAGGAGAAAGTATATATAATGGAGGGCGAAAGGTGCAAATATATGTGACCAGGGGAGAAGGAGAAAGTATATATAATGGAGGGCGAAAGGTGCAAATATATGTGACCAGGGGAGAAGGAGAAAGTATATATAATGGGGGCGAAATGTGCAAATATATGTGACCAGGGGAGGAGAAAGTATATATAATGGGGCGAAACGTGCAAATATATGTGACCAGGGGAGAAGGAGAAAGTATATATAATGGGGGCGAAAGGAGTAAATATATGTGACCAGGGGAGAAGAAGAAAGTATATATAATGGGGGCGAAAGGTGCAAATATATGTGACCAGGGGAGAAGGGGAAAGTATATATAATGGGGGCGAAAGATGCAAATATATGTGACCAGGGGAGAAGGAAAAAGTATATATAATGGGGGAGAAAGGTGCAAATATATGTGACCAGGGGAGAAGGAGAAAGTATATATAATGGGGAGCGAAAGGTGCAAATATGTGTGACCAGGGAGAAGGGGTAATGGCGCTCTGGAAGGTGCGGGTGCATGTGACCAGTGAGAAGGAGCTCTAGGGAGCTGCAAGTTGCAAATATCTGAAAAAGGAAAAATGGAGCCTGAGAAGGGGAAATCCCAAGATACAAGAATATGTACCCAAGGGAGAGTAGATCTGATGAGAAAGAAGTGTTGAAGTAACAAATCTATGTAACCAGGGAAAAGGAGAAAGTATATATAATGGGGCGAAACGTGCAGCTATATGTGTCCAGGAGAGAAGGAGAAAGGATATATAATGGGGCGAAACGTGCAGCTATATGTGTCCAGGAGAGAAGGAGAAAGTATAAATTATGGGGGCGGAAGGTGCAAATATATGTGACCAGGGGAAAAGGAGAAAGTATATAATGGGGCGAAACGTGCAGCTATATGTGTCCAGGAGAGAAGGAGAAAGTATATATAATGGAGGGCGAAAGGTGCAAATATATGTGACCAGGGGAGGAGAAAGTTTATATAGAGGGGCGAAACGTGCAAATATATGTGACCAGGGAAGAAGGAGAAAGTATAATGGAGGGCGAAAGGTGCAAATATATGTGACCAGGGGAGAAGGAGAAAGTATAATGGAGGGCGAAAGGTGCAAATATATGTGACCAGGGGAGAAGGAGAAAGTATATATAATGGAGGGCGAAAGGTGCAAATATATGTGACCAGGGGAGAAGGAGAAAGTATAATGGAGGGCGAAAGGTGCAAATATATGTGACCAGGGGAGAAGGAAAAAGTAAATATAATGGGGGCGAAAGGTGCAAATATATGTGACCAGGGGAGGAGAAAGTATATATAGAGGGGCGAAACGTGCAAATATATGTGACCAGGGGAGAAGGAGAAAGTATATATAATGGAGGCGAAATGTGCAAATATATGTGACCAGGGGAGAAGGAGAAAGTATATATAATGGGAGCGAAAGGTGCAAATATATGTGACCAGGGGAGAAGGAAAAAGTATATATAATGGGGGCGAAAGGTGCAAATATATGTGACCAGGGGAGAAGGAGAAAGTATATATAATGAAGGGCGAAAGGTGCAAATATATGTGACCAGGGGAGAAGGAGAAAGTATATATAATGGGAGCGAAAGGTGCAAATATATGTGACCAGGGGAGAAGGAAAAAGTATATATAATGGGGGCGAAAGGTGCAAATATATGTGACCAGGGTAGAAGGAAAAAGTATATATAATGGGGCGAAACGTGCAAATATATGTGACCAGGGGAAAAGGAGAAAGTATATATAATGGAGGCGAAAGGTGCAAATATATGTGACCAGGGGAGAAGGAGAAAGTATATATAATGGAGGCGAAATGTGCAAATATATGTGACCAGGGGAGAAGGAGAAAGTATATATAATGGGAGCGAAAGGTGCAAATATATGTGACCAGGGGAGAAGGAAAAAGTATATATAATGGGGGCGAAAGGTGCAAATATATGTGACCAGGGGAGAAGGAGAAAGTATATATAATGAAGGGCGAAAGGTGCAAATATATGTGACCAGGGGAGAAGGAGAAAGTATATATAATGGGAGCGAAAGGTGCAAATATATGTGACCAGGGGAGAAGGAAAAAGTATATATAATGGGGGCGAAAGGTGCAAATATATGTGACCAGGGTAGAAGGAAAAAGTATATATAATGGGGCGAAACGTGCAAATATATGTGACCAGGGGAAAAGGAGAAAGTATATATAATGGAGGCGAAAGGTGCAAATATATGTGACCAGGGGAGAAGGAGAAAGTATATATAATGGAGGGCGAAAGGTGCAAATATATGTGACCAGGGGAGAAGGAGAAAGTATATATAATGGAGGGCGAAAGGTGCAAATATATGTGACCAGGGTAGAAGGAGAAAGTATATATAATGGGGCGAAACGTGCAAATATATGTGATCAGGGGAGAAGGAGAAAGAATATATAATGGAGGCGAAACGTGCAAATATATATGACCAGGGAGGAGAAAGTATATATAATGGAGGGCGAAAGGTGCAAATATATGTGACCAGGGGAGAAGGAGAAAGTATATATAATAGGGCGAAACGTGCAAATATATGTGACCAGGGGAGAAGGAGAAAGTATATATAATGGAGGCGAAAGGTTCAAATATATGTGACCAGGGAGGAGAAAGTATATATAATGGGGCGAAAGGTGCAAATATATGTGACCAGGGGAGAAGGAGAAAGAATATATAATGGAGGCGAAACGTGCAAATATATGTGACCAGGAGAGAAGGAGAAAGTATATATAATGGAGGCGAAACGTGCAAATATATGTGACCAGGGGAAAAGGAGAAAGGATATATAATGGGGCGAAATGTGCAGCTATATGTGTCCAGGAGAGAAGGAGAAAGTATATATAATGGGGCGAAACGTGCAGCTATATGTGTCCAGGAGAGAAGGAGAAAGTATAAATAATGGGGGCGGAAGGTGCAAATATATGTGACCAGGGGAAAAGGAGAAAGTATATAATGGGGCGAAACGTGCAGCTATATGTGTCCAGGAGAGAAGGAGAAAGTATATATAATGGAGGGCGAAAGGTGCAAATATATGTGACCAGGGGAGAAGGAGAAAGTTTATATAGAGGGGCGAAACGTGCAAATATATGTGACCAGGGAAGAAGGAGAAAGTATAATGGAGGGCGAAAGGTGCAAATATATGTGACCAGGGGAGAAGGAGAAAGTATATATAATGGGGGGCGAAAGGTGCAAATATATGTGACCAGGGGAGAAGGAGAAAGTATATATAATGGGGGGCGAAAGGTGCAAATATATGTGACCAGGGGAGAAGGAGAAAGTATATATAATGGGGGGCGAAAGGTGCAAATATATGTGACCAGGGGAGAAGGAGAAAGTATATATAATGGAGGCGAAATGTGCAAATATATGTGACCAGGGGAGAAGGAGAAAGTATATATAATGGGAGCGAAAGGTGCAAATATATGTGACCAGGGGAGAAGGAGAAAGTATATATAATGGGGGGCGAAAGGTGCAAATATATGTGACCAGGGGAGAAGGAGAAAGTATATATAATGGGGGGCGAAAGGTGCAAATATATGTGACCAGGGGAGAAGGAGAAAGTATATATAATGGAGGGCGAAAGGTGCAAATATATGTGACCAGGGGAGAAGGAGAAAGTATATATAATGGAGAGCGAAAGGTGCAATTATATGTGACCAGGGGAGAAGGAGAAAGTATATATAATGGAGGGCGAAAGGTGCAAATATATGTGACCAGGGGAGAAGGAGAAAGTGTATATATAATGGGGGGCGAAAGGTGTAAATATATGTGACCAGGGTAGAAGGAGAAAGTATATATAATGGGGCGAAACATGCAAATATATGTGATCAGGGGAGAAGGAGAAAAAATATATAATGGAGGCGAAACGTGCAAATATATGTGACCAGGGAGGAGAAAGTATATATAATGGAGGGCGAAAGGTGTAAATATATGTGACCAGGGGAGAAGGAGAAAGTATATATAATAGGGCGAAACGTGCAAATATATGTGACCAGGGGAGAAGGAGAAAGTATATATAATAGGGCGAAACGTGCAAATATATGTGACCAGGGGAGAGGAGAAAGTATATATAATGGAGGCGAAAGGTGCAAATATATGTGACCAGGGAGGAGAAAGTATATATAATGGGGCGAAAGGTGTAAATATATGTGACCAGGGGAGAAGGAGAAAGTATATATAATGGAGGGCGAAAGGTGCAAATATATGTGACCAGGGGAGAAGGAGAAAGTATATATAACGGAGGGCGAAAGGTGCAAATATATGTGACCAGGGAAGAAGGAGAAAGTAAATATAATGGGGGCGAAGCGTGCAAATATATGTGACCAGGGTAGAAGGAGAAAGTATATATAATGGAGGGCGAAAGGTGCAAATATATGTGACCAGGGAAGAATGAGAAAGTATATATAATGGAGGGCGAAAGGTGCAAATATATGTGACCAGGGGAGAAGGAGAAAGTATATATAATGGAGGGCGAAAGGTGCAAATATATGTGACCAGGGGAGAAGGAGAAAGTATATATAATGGGGTCGAAAGGTGCAAATATATGTGACCAGGGAAGAAGGAGAAAGTATATATAATGGAGGGCGAAAGGTGCAAATATATGTGACCAGGGGAGAAGGAGAAAGTATATATAATGGGGAGCGAAAGGTGCAAATATATGTGACCAGGGGAGAAGGAGAAAGTATATATAATGGAGGCGAAAGGTGCAAATATATGTGACCAGGGGAGAAGGAGAAAGTATATATAATGGGGGCGAAAGGTACAAATATATGTGACCAGGGGAGAAGGAGAAGGTATATATAATGGGGGCGAAAGGTGCAAATATATGTGACCAGGGGAGAAGGAGAAAGTATATATAATGGGGGCGAAACGTGCAAATATATGTGACCAGGGGAGAAGGAGAAAGTATATATAATGGAGAGCGAAAGGTGCAATTATATGTGACCAGGGGAAAAGGAGAAAGTATATATAACGGGGGCGAAAGGTGCAAATATATGTGACCAGGGGAGAAGGAGAAAGTATATATAATGGGGGCGAAAGGTGCAAATATATGTGACCAGGGGAGAAGGAGAAAGTATATATAATAGGGCGAAACGTGCAAATATATGTGACCAGGGGAGAAGGAGAAAGTATATATAATGAGGGCGAAAGGTGCAAATATATGTGACCAGGGGAGAAGGAGAAAGTATATATAATGGGGAGCGAAAGGTGCAAATATATGTGACCAGGGAGAAGGAGAAAGTATATATAATGGGGGCGAAAGGTGCAAATATATGTGACCAGGGAGAAGGAGAAAGTATATATAATGGACGGCGAAAGGTGCAAATATATGTGACCAGGGAAGAAGGAGAAAGTATATATAATGGAGGGTGAAAGGTGCAAATATATGTGACCAGGGGAGAAGGAGAAAGTATATATAATGGGGGCGAAACGTGCAAATATATGTGACCAGGGAGAAGGAGAAAGTATATATAATGGGGGCGAAAGGTGCAAATATATGTGACCAGGGGAGAAGGAGAAAGTATATATAATGTGGGCGAAACGTGCAAATATATGTGACCAGGGGAGAAGGAGAAAGTATATATAATGGGGGGCGAAAGGTGCAAATATATGTGACCAGGGGAGAAGGAGAAAGTATATATAATGGGGAGCGAAAGGTGCAAATATATGTGACCAGGGGAGAAGGAGAAAGTATATATAATGGAGGGCGAAAGGTGCAAATATATGTGACCAGGGGAGAAGGAGAAAGTATATATAATGGGGAGCGAAAGGTGCAAATATATGTGACCAGGGAAGAAGGAGAAAGTATATATAATGGAGGGTGAAAGGTGCAAATATATGTGACCAGGGGAGAAGGAGAAAGTATATATAATGGGGGCGAAACGTGCAAATATATGTGACCAGGGAGAAGGAGAAAGTATATATAATGGGGGCGAAAGGTGCAAATATATGTGACCAGGGGAGAAGGAGAAAGTATATATAATGGAGGGCGAAAGGTGCAAATATATGTGACCAGGGGAGAAGGAGAAAGTATATATAATGGGGAGCGAAAGGTGCAAATATATGTGACCAGGGAAGAAGGAGAAAGTATATATAATGGAGGGTGAAAGGTGCAAATATATGTGACCAGGGGAGAAGGAGAAAGTATATATAATGGGGGCGAAACGTGCAAATATATGTGACCAGGGAGAAGGAGAAAGTATATATAATGGGGGCGAAAGGTGCAAATATATGTGACCAGGGGAGAAGGAGAAAGTATATATAATGTGGGCGAAACGTGCAAATATATGTGACCAGGAGAGAAGGAGAAAGTATATATAATGGGGGCGAAAGGTGCAAATATATGTGACCAGGGGAGAAGGAGAAAGTATATATAATGGGGGCGAAAGGTGCAAATATATGTGACCAGGAGAGAAGGAGAAAGTATATATAATGGGGGGCGAAATATGCAAATATATGTGATCAGGGGAGAAGGAGAAAGTATATATAATGGGGGCGAAACGTGCAAATATATGTGACCAGGAGAGAAGGAGAAAGTATATATAATGGGGGGCGAAAGGTGCAAATATATGTGACCAGGAGAGGAGAAAGTATATATAATGGAGGCGAAACGTGCAAATATATGTGACCAGGGGAGAAGGAGAAGGTATATATAATGGGGGGCGAAAGGTGCAAATATATGTGACCAGGGGAGAAGGAGAAAGTATATATAATGGGGGGCGAAAGGTGCAAATATATGTGACCAGGGGAGAAGGAGAAAGTATATATAATGGGGGCGAAACGTGCAAATATATGTGACCAGGGGAGAAGGAGAAAGTATATATAATGGAGGCGAAACGTGCAAATATATGTGACCTGGGGAGAAGGAGAAAGTATATATAATGGAGGGCGAAAGGTGCAAATATATGTGACCAGGGGAGAAGGAGAAAGTATATATAATGGAGGCGAAACGTGCAAATATATGTGACCTGGGGAGAAGGAGAAAGTATATATAATGGAGGGCGAAAGGTGCAAATATATGTGACCAGAGGAGAAGGAGAAAGTATACAGTTAGGTCCAGAAATCTTTGGACAGTGACACAATTTTTGCGAGTTGGGCTCTGCATGCCACCACATTGGATTTGAAATGAAACCTCTACAACAGAATTCAAGTGCAGATTGTAACGTTTAATTTGAAGGTTTGAACAAAAATATCTGATAGAAATTGTAGGAATTGTCACATTTCTTTACAAACACTCCACATTTTAGGAGGTCAAAAGTAATTGGACAAATAAACCAAACCCAATCAAAATATTTTTATTTTCAATATTTTGTTGTGAATCCTTTGGAGGCAATCACTGCCTTAAGTCTGGAACCCATGGACATCACCAAACGCTGGGTTTCCTCCTTCTTAATGCTTTGCCAGGCCTTTACAGCCGCAGCCTTCAGGTCTTGCTTGTTTGTGGGTCTTTCCGTCTTAAGTCTGGATTTGAGCAAGTGAAATGCATGCTCAATTGGGTTAAGATCTGGTGATTGACTTGGCCATTGCAGAAGGTTCCACTTTTTTGCACTCATGAACTCCTGGGTAGCTTTGGCTGTATGCTTGGGGTCATTGTCCATCTGTACTATGAAGCGCCGTCCGATCAACTTTGCGGCATTTGGCTGAATCTGGGCTGAAAGTATATCCCGGTACACTTCAGAATTCATCCGGCTACTTTTGTCTGCTGTTGTGTCATCAATAAACACAAGTGACCCAGTGCCATTGAAAGCCATGCATGCCCATGCCATCACGTTGCCTCCACCATGTTTTACAGAGGATGTGGTGTGCCTTGAATCATGTGCCGTTCCTTTTCTTCTCCAAACTTTTTTCTTCCCATCATTCTGGTACAGGTTGATCTTTGTCTCATCTGTCCATAGAATACTTTTCCAGAACTGAGCTGGCTTCATGAGGTGTTTTTCAGCAAATTTAACTCTGGCCTGTCTATTTTTGGAATTGATGAATGGTTTGCATCTAGATGTGAACCCTTTGTATTTACTTTCATGGAGTCTTCTCTTTACTGTTGACTTAGAGACAGATACACCTACTTCACTGAGAGTGTTCTGGACTTCAGTTGATGTTGTGAACGGGTTCTTCTTCACCAAAGAAAGTATGCGGCGATCATCCAACACTGTTGTCATCCGTGGACGCCCAGGCCTTTTTGAGTTCCCAAGCTCACCAGTCAATTCCTTTTTTCTCAGAATGTACCCGACTGTTGATTTTGCTACTCCAAGCATGTCTGCTATCTCTCTGATGGATTTTTTCTTTTTTTTCAGCCTCAGGATGTTCTGCTTCACCTCAATTGAGAGTTCCTTAGACCGCATGTTGTCTGGTCACAGCAACAGCTTCCAAATGCAAAACCACACACCTGTAATCAACCCCAGACCTTTTAACTACTTCATTGATTACAGGTTAATGAGAGAGACGCCTTCAGAGTTAATTGCAGCCCTTAGAGTCCCTTGTCCAATTACTTTTGGTCCCTTGAAAAAGAGGAGGCTATGCATTACAGAGCTATGATTCCTAAACCCTTTCTCCTATTTGGATGTGAAACTCTCATATTGCAGCTGGGAGTGTGCACTTTCAGCCCATATTATATATATAATTGTATTTCTGAACATGTTTTTGTAAACAGCTAAAATAACAAAACTTGTGTCACTGTCCAAATATTTCTGGACCTAACTGTATATAATGGGGGCGAAAGGTGCAAATATATGTGACCAGAGGAGAAGGAGAAAGTATATATAATGGGGGGCGAAAGGTGCAAATATATGTGACCAGAGGAGAAGGAGAAAGTATATATAATGGGGGGCGAAAGGTGCAAATATATGTGACCAGGGGAGAAGGAGAAAGTATATATAATGGGGGCGAAACGTGCAAATATATGTGACCAGGGGAGAAGGAGAAAGTATATATAATGGAGGGCGAAAGGTGCAAATATATGTGACCAGGGGAGAAGGAGAAAGTATATATAATGGGGGCGAAAGGTGCAAATATATGTGACCAGGGGAGAAGGAGAAAGTATATATAACGGGGGCGAAAGGTGCAAATATATGTGACCAGGGGAGAAGGAGAAAGTATATATAATGGAGGGCGAAAGGTGCAAATATATGTGACCGGGAGAGAAGGAGAAAGTATATATAATGGAGGGCGAAAGGTGCAAATATATGTGACCAGGGGAGAAGGAGAAAGTATATATAATGGAGGGCGAAAGGTGCAAATATATGTGACCAGGGGAGAAGGAGAAAGTATATATAACGGGGGCGAAAGGTGCAAATATATGTGACCAGGGGAGAAGGAGAAAGTATATATAATGGAGGGCGAAAGGTGCAAATATATGTGACCAGGGGAGAAGGAGAAAGTATATATAATGGGGGCGAAAGGTGCAAATATATGTGACCAGGGGAGAAGGAGAAAGTATATATAACGGGGGCGAAAGGTGCAAATATATGTGACCAGGGGAGAAGGAGAAAGTATATATAATGGGGGCGAAAGGTGCAAATATATGTGACCAGGGGAGAAGGAGAAAGTATATATAATGGAGGGCGAAAGGTGCAAATATATGTGACCAGGAGAGGAGAAAGTATATATAATGGAGAGCGAAAGGTGCAAATATATGTGACCAGAGGAGAAGGAGAAAGTATATATAATGGGGGCGAAAGTTGCAAAAATATGTGACCAGGGGAGAAGGAGAAAGTATATATAATGGGGGCGAAACGTGCAAATATATGTGACCAGGGGAGAGAAAGTGTATATAATGGAGGTGAAAGGTGCAAATATATGTGACCAGAGGAGAAGGAGAAAGTATATATAATGGGGGGCGAAAGGTGCAAATATATGTGACCAGGAGAGAAGGAGAAAGTATATATAATGGGGGCGAAACGTGCAAATATATGTGACCAGGGGAGAAGGAGAAAGTATATATAATGGGGGCGAAAGGTGCAAATATATGTGACCAGGGGAGAAGGAGAAAGTATATATAATGGGGGCGAAAGTTGCAAATATATGTGACCAGGGGAGAAGGAGAAAGTATATATAATGGAGGGCGAAAGGTGCAAATATATGTGACCGGGAGAGAAGGAGAAAGTATATATAATGGAGGGCGAAAGGTGCAAATATATGTGACCAGGGGAGAAGGAGAAAGTATATATAACGGGGGCGAAAGGTGCAAATATATGTGACCAGGGGAGAAGGAGAAAGTATATATAATGGAGGGCGAAAGGTGCAAATATATGTGACCAGGGGAGAAGGAGAAAGTATATATAATGGAGGGCGAAAGGTGCAAATATATGTGACCAGGAGAGAAGGAGAAAGTATATATAATGGAGGGCGAAAGGTGCAAATATATGTGACCAGGAGAGGAGAAAGTATATATAATGGGGGCGAAAGGTGCAAATATATGTGACCAGGAGAGGAGAAAGTATATATAATGGAGGGCGAAAGGTGCAAATATATGTGACCAGGGGAGAAGGAGAAAGTATATATAATGGGGGCGAAAGGTGCAAATATATGTGACCAGGGGAGAAGGAGAAAGTATATATAACGGGGGCGAAAGGTGCAAATATATGTGACCAGGGGAGAAGGAGAAAGTATATATAATGGGGGCGAAAGGTGCAAATATATGTGACCAGGGGAGAAGGAGAAAGTATATATAATGGAGGGCGAAAGGTGCAAATATATGTGACCAGGAGAGGAGAAAGTATATATAATGGAGAGCGAAAGGTGCAAATATATGTGACCAGAGGAGAAGGAGAAAGTATATATAATGGGGGCGAAAGTTGCAAATATATGTGACCAGGGGAGAAGGAGAAAGTATATATAATGGGAGCGAAACGTGCAAATATATGTGACCAGGGGAGAAGGAGAAAGTATATATAACGGGGGCGAAAGGTGCAAATATATGTGACCAGGGGAGGAGAAAGTATATATAATGGAGGGCGAAAGGTGCAAATATATGTGACCAGGGGAGGAGAAAGTATATATAATGGGGAGCGAAACGTGCAATTATATGTGACCAGGGGAGAAAAAGAAAGTATATATAATGGGGGGCGAAAGGTGCAAATATATGTGACCAGAGGAGAAAGAGAAAGTATATATAATGGAGGGCGAAAGGTGCAAATATATGTGACCAGAGGAGAAAGAGAAAGTATATATAATGGAGGGCGAAAGGTGCAAATATATGTGACCAGGGGAGAAGGAGAAAGTATATATAATGGGGGCGAAAGGTGCAAATATATGTGACCAGAGGAGAAGAATAAAGTATATATAATGGAGGGCGAAAGGTGCAAATATATGTGACCAGGGGAGAAGGAGAAAGTATATATAATGGGGGGTAAAAGGTGTAAATATATGTGACCAGGGTAGAAGGAGAAAGTATATATAATGGGGGCGAAACGTGCAAATATATGTAACCAGGGGAGAAGGAGAAAGTATATATAATGGGGGCGAAAGGTGCAAATATATGTGACCAGGGGAGAAGGAGAAAGTATATATAATGGAGGGCGAAAGGTGCAAATATATGTGTCCAGGGGAGAAGGAGAAAGTATATATAATGGAGGGCGAAAGGTGCAAATATATGTGACCAGAGGAGGAGAAAGTATATATAATGGAGGGCGAAACGTGTATATGTGACCAGGAGAGGAGAAGGAGAAAGTATATATCATGGAGGGCGAAATATGCAAATATATGTGACCAGGGGAGAAGGAGAAAGTATATATAATGGGGGGCGAAATGTGCAAATCTATGTGACCAGGGGAGAAGGAGAAAGTATATATAATGGAGGCGAAAGGTGCAAATATATGTGACCAGGGGAGAAGGAGAAAGTATATATAATGGGGGCGAAAGGTGCAATTATATGTGACCAGGGGAGAAGGAGAAAGTATATATAATGGGGGGCGAAATGTGCAAATCTATGTGACCAGAGGAGAAGGAGAAAGTATATATAATGGGGGCGAAAGGTGCAAATATATGTGACCAGGGGAGAAGGAGAAAGTATATATAATGGAGGGCGAAAGGTGCAAATATACAGTTAGGTCCAGAAATATTTGGACAGTGACACAATTTTCGCGAGTTGGGCTCTGCATGCCACCACATTGGATTTGAAATGAAATCTCGACAACAGAATTCAAGTGCAGATTGTAACGTTTAATTTGAAGGTTTGAACAAAAATATCTGATAGAAATTGTAGGAATTGTCACATTTCTTTACAAACACTCCACATTTTAGGAGGTCAAAAGTAATTGGACCAATAAACCAAACCCAAACAAAATATTTTTATTTTCAATATTTTGTTGCAAATCCTTTGGAGGCAATCACTGCCTTAAGTCTGGAACCCATGGACATCACCAAACACTGGGTTTCCTCCTTCTTAATGCTTTGCCAGGCCTTTACAGCCGCAGCCTTCAGGTCTTGCTTGTTTGTGGGTCTTTCTGTCTTAAGTCTGGATTTGAGCAAGTGAAATGCATTCTCAATTGGGTTAAGATCTGGTGATTGACTTGGCCATTGCAGAAGGTTCCACTTTTTTGCACTCATGAACTCCTGGGTAGCTATGGCTGTATGCTTGGGGTCATTGTCCATCTGTACTATGAAGCGCCGTCTGATCAACTTTGCGGCATTTGGCTGAATCTGGGCTGAAAGTATATCCCGGTACACTTCAGAATTCATCCGGCTACTCTTGTCTGCTGTTATGTCATCAATAAACACAAGTGACCCAGTGCCATTGAAAGCCATGCATGCCCATGCCATCACGTTGCCTCCACCATGTTTTACAGAGGATGTGGTGTGCCTTGGATTATGTGTCGTTCCCTTTCTTCTCCAAACTTTTTTCTTCCCATCATTCTGGTACAGGTTGATCTTTGTCTCATCTGTCCATAGAATACTTTTCCAGAACTGAGCTGGCTTCATGAGGTGTTTTTCAGCAAATTTAACTCTGGCCTGTCTATTTTTGGAATTGATGAATGGTTTGCATCTAGATGTGAACCCTTTGTATTTACTTTCATGGAGTCTTCTCTTTACTGTTGACTTAGAGACAGATACACCTACTTCACTGAGAGTGTTCTGGACTTCAGTTGATGTTGTGAACTGGTTCTTCTTCACCAAAGAAAGTATGCGGCGATCATCCACCACTGTTGTCATCCGTGGACGCCCAGGCCTTTTTGAGTTCCCAAGCTCACCAGTCAATTCCTTTTTTCTCAGAATGTAGCCGACTGTTGATTTTGCTACTCCAAGCATGTCTGCTATCTCTCTGATGGAGTTTTTCTTTTTTTTCAGCCTCAGGATGTTCTGCTTCACCTCAATTGAGAGTTCCTTAGACCGTATGTTGTCTGGTCACAGCAACAGCTTCCAAATGCAAAACCACACACCTGTAATCAACCCCAGACCTTTTAACTACTTCATTGATTACAGGTTAACGAGGGAGACGCCTTCAGAGTTAATTGCAGCCCTTAGAGTCCCTTGTCCAATTACTTTTGGTCCCTTGAAAAAGAGGAGGCTATGCATTACAGAGCTATGATTCCTAAACCCTTTCTCCGATTTGGATGTGAAAACTCTCATATTGCAGCTGGGAGTGTGCACTTTCAGCCCATATTATATATATAATTGTATTTCTGAACATGTTTTTGTAATCAGCTAAAATAACAAAACTTGTGTCACTGTCCAAATATTTCTGGACCTAACTGTATGTGACCAAGGGAGAAGGAGAAAGTATATATAATGGGGGCGAAAGGTGCAATTATATGTGACCAGGGGAGAAGGAGAAAGTATATATAATGGAGGGCGAAAAGTGCAAATATATGTGACTAGGGGAGAAGGAGAAAGTATATATAATGGGGAGCGAAACGTGCAATTATATGTGACCAGGGGAGGAGAAAGTATATATAATGGAGGGCGAAAGGTGCAAATATATGTGACCAGGAGAGAAGGAGAAAGTATATATAATGGGGGCGAAAGGTGCAATATATGTGACCAGGGGAGAAGGAGAAAGTATATATAATGGAGGGCGAAAGGTGCAAATATATGTGACCAGGGGAGAAGGAGAAAGTATATATAATGGGGGCGAAAGGTGCAATTATATGTGACCAGAGGAGAAGGAGAAAGTATATATAATGGAGGGCGAAAGGTGCAAATATATGTGACCAGAGGAGAAGGAGAAAGTATATATAATGGGGGCGAAAGGTGCAAATATATGTGACCAGGGGAGAAGGAGAAAGTATATATAATGGAGGGCGAAAGGTGCAAATATATGTGACCAGGGGAGAAGGAGAAAGTATATATAATGGAGGGCGAAAGATGCAATTATATGTGACCAGGGGAGAAGGAGAAAGTATATATAATGGAGGGCGAAAGGTGCAAATATATGTGACCAGGGGAGAAGGAGAAAGTATATATAATGGAGGGCGAAATGTGCAAATATATGTGACCAGGGGAGAAGGAGAAAGTATATATAACGGGGGCGAAAGGTGCAAATATATGTGACCCGGGGAGAAGGAGAAAGTATATATAATGGAGGGCGAAAGGTGCAAATATGTGACCAGGGGAGAAGGAGAAAGTATATATAATGGAGGGCGAAATGTGCAAATATATGTGACCAGGGGAGAAGGAGAAAGTATATATAATGGGGAGCGAAACGTGCAATTATATGTGACCAGGGGAGAAGGAGAAAGTATATATAATGGAGGGCGAAACGTGTATATGTGACCAGGAGAGGAGAAGGAGAAAGTATATATAATGGAGGGCGAAAGGTGCAAATATATGTGACCAGGGGAGAAGGAGAAAGTATATATAATGGAGGGCGAAATGTGCAAATATATGTGACCAGGGGAGAAGAAGAAAGTATATATAACGGGGGCGAAAGGTGCAAATATATGTGACCAGGGGAGAAGGAGAAAGTATATATAATGGGGGCGAAATGTGCAAATATATGTGACCAGGGGAGGAGAAAGTATATATAATGGAGGGCGAAAGGTGCAAATATATGTGACCAGAGGAGAAGGAGAAAGTATATATAATGGAGGGCAAAAGGTGCAAATATATGTGACCAGAGGAGAAGGAGAAAGTATATATAATGGAGGGCGAAATGTGCAAATATATGTGACCAGGGGAGAAGGAGAAAGTATATATAATGGGGAGCGAAACGTGCAATTATATGTGACCAGGGGAGAAGGAGAAAGTATATATAATGGGGGCGAAAGGTGCAAATATATGTGACCAGGGGAGAAGGAGAAAGTATATATAATGGAGAGCGAAAGGTGCAAATATATGTGACCAGGGGAGAAGGAGAAAGTATATATAATGGAGGGCGAAAGGTGCAAATATATGTGACCAGGGGAGAAGGAGAAAGTATATATAATGGGGGTCGAAAGGTGCAAATATATGTGACCAGGGGAGAAGGAGAAAGTATATATAATGGGGGCGAAAGGTGCAAATATATGTGACCAGGGGAGAAGGAGAAAGTATATATAATGGGGGTCGAAAGGTGCAAATATATGTGACCAGGGGAGAAGGAGAAAGTATATATAATGGGGGTCGAAAGGTGAAAATATATGTGACCAGAGGAGAAGGAGAAAGTATATATAATGGGGGCGAAAGGTGCAAATATATGTGACCAGAGGAGAAGGAGAAAGTATATATAATGGAGGGCGAAAGGTGCAAATATATGTGACCAGGAGAGAAGGAGAAAGTATATATAATGGGGGCGAAACGTGCAAATATATGTGACCAGGGGAGAAGGAGAAAGTATATATAATGGGGGGCGAAACGTGCAAATATATGTGATCAGGGGAGAAGGAGAAAGTATATATAATGGGGGCGAAACGTGCAAATATATGTGACCAGGGGAGAAGGAGAAAGTATATATAATGGGGGGCGAAAGGTGCAAATATATGTGACCAGGGGAGAAGGAGAAAGTATATATAACGGGGTTGAAAGGTGCAAATATATGTGACCAGAGGAGAAGGAGAAAGTATATATAATGGAGGGCGAAAGGTGCAAATATATGTGACCAGGGGAGAAGGAGAAAGTATATATAATGGGGGCGAAACGTGCAAATATATGTGACCAGGGGAGAAGGAGAAAGTATATATAATGGGGGCGAAAGGTGCAAATATATGTGACCAGAGGAGAAGGAGAAAGTATATATAATGGAGGGCGAAAGGTGCAAATATATGTGACCAGGAGAGAAGGAGAAAGTATATATAATGGGGGCGAAACGTGCAAATATATGTGACCAGGGGAGAAGGAGAAAGTATATATAATGGGGGGCGAAACGTGCAAATATATGTGATCAGGGGAGAAGGAGAAAGTATATATAATGGGGGCGAAACGTGCAAATATATGTGACCAGGGGAGAAGGAGAAAGTATATATAATGGGGGGCGAAAGGTGCAAATATATGTGACCAGGGGAGAAGGAGAAAGTATATATAACGGGGTTGAAAGGTGCAAATATATGTGACCAGAGGAGAAGGAGAAAGTATATATAATGGAGGGCGAAAGGTGCAAATATATGTGACCAGGGGAGAAGGAGAAAGTATATATAATGGGGGGCGAAAGGTGCAAATATATGTGACCAGGGGAGAAGGAGAAAGTATATATAACGGGGTTGAAAGGTGCAAATATATGTGACCAGAGGAGAAGGAGAAAGTATATATAATGGAGGGCGAAAGGTGCAAATATATGTGACCAGGGGAGAAGGAGAAAGTATATATAATGGGGGCGAAACGTGCAAATATATGTGACCAGGGGAGAAGGAGAAAGTATATATAATGGGGGGCGAAAGGTGCAAATATATGTGACCAGGGGAGGAGAAAGTATATATAATGGAGGGCGAAAGGTGCAAATATATGTGACCAGGGGAGAAGAAGAAAGTATATATAACGGGGGCGAAAGGTGCAAATATATGTGACCAGGGGAGAAGGAGAAAGTATATATAATGGGGGCGAAATGTGCAAATATATGTGACCAGGGGAGGAGAAAGTATATATAATGGAGGGCGAAAGGTGCAAATATATGTGACCAGGGGAGAAGGAGAAAGTATATATAATGGGGGGCGAAAGGTGCAAATATATGTGACCAGGGGAAAAGGAGAAAGTATATATAATGGAGGGCGAAAGGTGCAAATATACAGTTAGGTCCAGAAATATTTGGACAGTGACACAATTTTGGCGAGTTGGGCTCTGCATGCCACCACATTGGATTTGAAATGAAATCTCTACAACAGAATTCAAGTGCAGATTGTAACGTTTAATTTGAAGGTTTGAACAAAAATATCTGATAGAAATTGTAGGAATTGTCACATTTCTTTACAAACACTCCACATTTTAGGAGGTCAAAAGTAATTGGACAAATAAACCAAACCCAAACAAAATATTTTTATTTTCAATATTTTGCTGCAAATCCTTTGGAGGCAATCACTGCCTTAAGTCTGGAACCCATGGACATCACCGAACGCTGGGTTTCCTCCTTCTTAATGCTTTGCCAGGTCTTTACAGCCGCAGCCTTCAGGTCTTGCTTGTTTGTGCGTCTTTCCGTCTTAAGTCTGGATTTGAGCAAGTGAAATGCATGCTCTATTGGGTTAAGATCTGGTGATTGACTTGGCCATTGCAGAATGTTCCACTTTTTTGCACTCATGAACTCCTGGGTAGCTTTGGCTGTATGCTTGGGGTCATTGTCCATCTGTACTATGAAGCGCCGTCCGATCAACTTTGCGGCATTTGGCTGAATCTGGGCTGAAAGTATATCCCGGTACACTTCAGAATTCCTCCGGCTACTCTTGTCTGCTGTTATGTCATCAATAAACACAAGTGACCCAGTGCCATTGAAAGCCATGCATGCCCATGCCATCACGTTGCCTCCACCATATTTTACAGAGGATGTGGTGAGCCTTGGATCATGTGCCGTTCCCTTTCTTCTCCAAACTTTTTTCTTCCCATCATTCTGGTACAGGTTGATCTTGGTCTCATCTGTCCATAGAATACTTTTCCAGAACTGAGCTGGCTTCATGAGGTGTTTTTCAGCAAATTTAACTCTGGCCTGTCTATTTTTGGAATTGATGAATGGTTTGCATCTAGATGTGAACCCTTTGTATTTACTTTCATGGAGTCTTCTCTTTACTGTTGACATAGAGACAGATACACCTACTTCACTGAGAATGTTCTGGACTTCAGTTGATGTTGTGAACGGGTTCTTCTTCACCAAATAAAGTATGCGGCGATCATCCACCACTGTTGTCATCCGTGGACGCCCAGGCCTTTTTGAGTTCCCAAGCTCACCAGTCAATTCCTTTTTTCTCAGAATGTGCCCGACTGTTGATTTTGCTACTCCAAGCATGTCTGCTATCTCTCTGATGGATTTTTTCTTTTTTTTCAGCCTCAGGATGTTCTGCTTCACCTCAATTGAGAGTTCCTTAGACCGCATGTTGTCTGGTCACAGCAACAGCTTCCATTTCGATTCGGATGTGAAAACTCTCATATTGCAGCTGGGAGTGTGCACTTTCAGCCTATATTATATATATAATTGTATTTCTGAACATGTTTTTGTAAACAGCTAAAATAACAAAACTTGTGTCACTGTCCAAATATTTTTGGACCTAACTGTATGTGACCAGGGGAGAAGGAGAAAGTATATATAATAGAGGGCGAAAGGTGCAAATATATGTGACCAGAGGAGAAGGAGAAAGTATATATAATGGAGGGCGAAATGTGCAAATATATGTGACCAGGGGAGAAGGAGAAAGTATATATAATGGAGGCGAAACGTGCAAATATATGTGACCAGGGGAGAAGGAGAAAGTATAATGGAGGGCGAAAGGTGCAAATATATGTGACCAGGGTAGAAGGAGAAAGTATATATAGAGGGGCGAAACGTGCAAATATATGTGACCAGGGCAGAAGGAGAAAGTATATATAATGGAGGGCGAAAGGTGCAAATATATGTGACCAGGGGAGAAGGAAAAAGTATATATAATGGAGGGCGAAAGGTGCAAATATATGTGACCAGGGGAGAAGGAGAAAGTATATATAATGGGGGCGAAAGGTGCAAATATATGTGACCAGGGAAGAAGGAAAAAGTATATATAATGGGGGCGAAAGGTGCAAATATATGTGACCAGGGTAGAAGGAAAAAGTATATATAATGGGGCGAAACGTGCAAATATATGTGACCAGGGGAGAAGGAGAAAGTATATATAATGGAGGCGAAAGGTGCAAATATATGTGACCAGGGGAGAAGGAGAAAGTATATATAATGGAGGGCGAAAGGTGCAAATATATGTGACCAGGGGAGAAGGAGAAAGTATATATAATTGAGGGCGAAAGGTGCAAATATATGTGACCAGGGGAGAAGGAGAAAGTATATATAATGGAGGGCGAAATGTGCAAATATATGTGACCAGGGGAGAAGGAAAAAGTATATATAATGGGGGCGAAAGGTGCAAATATATGTGACCAGGGTAGAAGGAAAAAGTATATATAATGGGGCGAAATGTGCAAATATATGTGACCAGGGGAGAAGGAGAAAGTATAAATAATGGAGGCGAAAGGTGCAAATATATGTGACCAGGGGAGAAGGAGAAAGTATATATAATGGAGGGCGAAAGGTGCAAATATATGTGACCAGGGTAGAAGGAGAAAGTATATATAATGGGGCGAAACGTGCAAATATATGTGACCAGGGGAGAAGGAGAAAGTATATATAATGGAGGCGAAACGTGCAAATATATGTGACCAGGGGAGAAGGAGAAAGTATATATAACGGGGGCGAAAGGTGCAAATATATGTGACCAGGGGAGGAGAAAGTATATATAATGGAGGGCGAAAGGTGCAAATATATGTGACCAGGGGAGAAGGAGAAAGTATATATAATGGGGAGCGAAACGTGCAATTATATGTGACCAGGGGAGAAGGAGAAAGTATATATAATGGGGGGCGAAAGGTGCAACTATATGTGACCAGGGGAGAAGGAGAAAGTATATATAACGGGGGCGAAAGGTGCAAATATATGTGACCAGAGGAGAAGGAGAAAGTATATATAATGGAGGGCGAAAGGTGCAAATATATGTGACCAGGGGAGAAGGAGAAAGTATATATAACGGGGGCGAAAGGTGCAAATATATGTGACCAGGGGAGAAGGAGAAAGTATATATAATGGGGGCGAAGCGTGCAAATATATGTGACCAGGGGAGAAGGAGAAAGTATATATAATGGGGGTGAAAGGTGCAAATATATGTGACCAGGGGAGAAGGAGAAAGTATATATAATGGGGGTGAAAGGTGCAAATATATGTGACCAGGGGAGAAGGAGAAAGTATATATAATGGAGGGCGAAGGGTGCAAATCTATGTGACCAGGGGAGAAGGAGAAAGTATATATAATGGGGAGCGAAACGTGCAATTATATGTGACCAGGGGAGAAGGAGAAAGTATATATAATGGAGGGCGAAGGGTGCAAATCTATGTGACCAGGGGAGAAGGAGAAAGTATATATAATGGGGAGCGAAACGTGCAATTATATGTGACCAGGGGAGAAGGAGAAAGTATATATAACGGGGGCGAAAGGTGCAAATATATGTGACCAGGGGAGAAGGAGAAAGTATATATAACGGGGGCGAAAGGTGCAAATATATGTGACCAGGGGAGAAGGAGAAAGTATATATAATGGGGGCGAAGCGTGCAAATATATGTGACCAGGGGAGAAGGAGAAAGTATATATAACGGGGGCGAAAGGTGCAAATATATGTGACCAGGGGAGGAGAAAGTATATATAATGGGGGGCGAAAGGTGCAAATATATGTGACCAGGGGAGAAGGAGAAAGTATATATAATGGAGGGCGAAAGGTGCAATTATATGTGACCAGGGGAGAAGGAGAAAGTATATATAATGGGGGGCGAAAGGTGCAACTATATGTGACCAGGGGAGAAGGAGAAAGTATATATAACGGGGGCGAAAGGTGCAAATATATGTGACCAGGGGAGAAGGAAAAAGTATATATAATGGGGGCGAAAGGTGCAAATATATGTGACCAGGGTAGAAGGAAAAAGTATATATAATGGGGCGAAACGTGCAAATATATGTGACCAGGGGAGAAGGAGAAAGTATATATAATGGAGGCGAAAGGTGCAAATATATGTGACCAGGGGAGGAGAAAGTATATATAATGGAGGCGAAAGGTGCAAATATATGTGACCAGGAGAGAAGGAGAAAGTATATATAATGGAGGGCGAAATGTGCAAATATATGTGACCAGGGGAGAAGGAGAAAGTATATATAATGGAGGGCGAAAGGTGCAAATATATGTGACCAGGGGAGAAGGAGAAAGTATATATAATGGGGAGCGAAACGTGCAATTATATGTGACCAGGAGAGAAGGAGAAAGTATATATAATGGAGGGCGAAGGGTGCAAATCTATGTGACCAGGGGAGAAGGAGAAAGTATATATAATGGGGAGCGAAACGTGCAATTATATGTGACCAGGGGAGAAGGAGAAAGTATATATAACGGGGGCGAAAGGTGCAAATATATGTGACCAGGGGAGAAGGAGAAAGTATATATAACGGGGGCGAAAGGTGCAAATATATGTGACCAGGGGAGAAGGAGAAAGTATATATAATGGGGGCGAAGCGTGCAAATATATGTGACCAGGGGAGAAGGAGAAAGTATATATAACGGGGGCGAAAGGTGCAAATATATGTGACCAGGGGAGGAGAAAGTATATATAATGGGGGGCGAAAGGTGCAAATATATGTGACCAGGGGAGAAGGAGAAAGTATATATAATGGAGGGCGAAAGGTGCAATTATATGTGACCAGGGGAGAAGGAGAAAGTATATATAATGGGGGGCGAAAGGTGCAACTATATGTGACCAGGGGAGAAGGAGAAAGTATATATAACGGGGGCGAAAGGTGCAAATATATGTGACCAGGGGAGAAGGAAAAAGTATATATAATGGGGGCGAAAGGTGCAAATATATGTGACCAGGGTAGAAGGAAAAAGTATATATAATGGGGCGAAACGTGCAAATATATGTGACCAGGGGAGAAGGAGAAAGTATATATAATGGAGGCGAAAGGTGCAAATATATGTGACCAGGGGAGGAGAAAGTATATATAATGGAGGCGAAAGGTGCAAATATATGTGACCAGGAGAGAAGGAGAAAGTATATATAATGGAGGGCGAAATGTGCAAATATATGTGACCAGGGGAGAAGGAGAAAGTATATATAATGGAGGGCGAAAGGTGCAAATATATGTGACCAGGGGAGAAGGAGAAAGTATATATAACGGGGGCGAAAGGTGCAAATATATGTGACCAGAGGAGAAGGAGAAAGTATATATAATGGAGGCGAAACGTGCAAATATATATGACCAGGAGAGAAGGAGAAAGTATATATAATGGAGGGCGAAATGTGCAAATCTTTGTGACCAGGGGAGAAGGAGAAAGTATATATAATGGGGAGCGAAACGTGCAATTATATGTGACCAGGGGAGAAGGAGAAAGTATATATAATGGAGGGCGAAAGGTGCAAATATACAGTTAGGTCCAGAAATCTTTGGACAGTGACACAATTTTGGCGAGTTGGGCTCTGCATGCCACCACATTGGATTTGAAATGAAACCTCTACAACAGAATTCAAGTGCAGATTGTAACGTTTAATTTGAAGGTTTGAACAAAAATATCTGATAGAAATTGTAGGAATTGTCACATTTCTTTACAAACACTCCACATTTTAGGAGGTCAAAAGTAATTGGACAAATAAACCAAACCCAAACAAAATATTTTTATTTTCAATATTTTGCTGCGAATCCTTTGGAGGCAATCACTACCTTAAGTCTGGAACCCATGGACATCACCAAACGCTGGGTTTCCTCCTTCTTAATGCTTTGCCAGGCCTTTACAGCCGCAGCCTTCAGGTCTTGCTTGTTTGTGCGTCTTTCCGTCTTAAGTCTGGATTTGAGCAAGTGAAATGCATGCTCTATTGGGTTAAGATCTGGTGATTGACTTGGCCATTGCAGAATGTTCCACTTTTTTGCACTCATGAACTCCTGGGTAGCTTTGGCTGTATGCTTGGGGTCATTGTCCATCTGTACTATGAAGCGCCGTCCGATCAACTTTGCGGCATTTGGCTGAATCTGGGCTGAAAGTATATCCCGGTACACTTCAGAATTCATCCGGCTACTCTTGTCTGCTGTTATGTCATCAATAAACACAAGTGACCCAGTGCCATTGAAAGCCATGCATGCCCATGCCATCACGTTGCCTCCACCATGTTTTACAGAGGATGTGGTGTGCCTTGGATCATGTGCCGTTCCCTTTCTTCTCCAAACTTTTTTCTTCCCATCATTCTGGTACAGGTTGATCTTTGTCTCATCTGTCCATAGAATACTTTTCCAGAACTGAGCTGTCTTCATGAGGTGTTTTTCAGCAAATTTAACTCTGGCCTGTCTATTTTTGGAATTGATGAATGGTTTGCATCTAGATGTGAACCCTTTGTATTTACTTTCATGGAGTCTTCTCTTTACTGTTGACTTAGAGACAGATACACCTACTTCACTGAGAGTGTTCTGGACTTCAGTTGATGTTGTGAACGGGTTCTTCTTCACCAAATAAAGTATGCGGCGATCATCCACCACTGTTGTCATCCGTGGATGCCCAGGCCTTTTTGAGTTCCCAAGCTCACCAGTCAATTCCTTTTTTCTCAGAATGTACCCGACTGTTGATTTTGCTACTCCAAGCATGTCTGCTATCTCTCTGATGGATTTTTTCTTTTTTTTCAGCCTCAGGATGTTCTGCTTCACCTCAATTGAGAGTTCCTTAGACCGCATGTTGTCTGGTCACAGCAACAGCTTCCATTTCGATTCGGATGTGAAAACTCTCATATTGCAGCTGGGAGTGTGCACTTTCAGCCCATATTATATATATAATTGTATTTCTGAACATGTTTTTGTAAACAGCTAAAATAACAAAACTTGTGTCACTGTCCAAATATTTCTGGACCTAACTGTATGTGACCAGGGGAGAAGGAGAAAGTATATATAATAGAGGGCGAAAGGTGCAAATACATGTGACCAGAGGAGAAGGAGAAAGTATATATAATGGGGAGCGAAACATGCAATTATCTGTGACCAGGGGAGGAGAAAGTATATATAATGGAGGGCGAAATGTGCAAATATATGTGACCAGGGGAGAAGGAGAAAGTATATATAATGGGGAGCGAAACATGCAATTATCTGTGACCAGGGGAGAAGGAGAAAGTATATATAATGGAGGGCGAAATGTGCAAATATATGTGACCAGGGGAGAAGGAGAAAGTATATATAATGGGGAGCGAAACATGCAATTATCTGTGACCAGGGGAGAAGGAGAAAGTATATATAATGGAGAGCGAAACGTGGAATTATATGTGACCAGGGGAGAAGGAGAAAGTATATATAATGGAGGGCGAAAGGTGCAAATATATGTGACCAGGAGAGAAGGAGAAAGTATATATAACGGGGGCGAAAGGTGCAAATATATGTGACCAGGGGAGAAGGAAAAAGTATATATAATGGGGGCGAAAGGTGCAAATATATGTGACCAGGGTAGAAGGAAAAAGTATATATAATGGGGCGAAACGTGCAAATATATGTGACCAGGGGAGAAGGAGAAAGTATATATAATGGAGGCGAAAGGTGCAAATATATGTGACCAGGGGAGGAGAAAGTATATATAATGGAGGCGAAAGGTGCAAATATATGTGACCAGGAGAGAAGGAGAAAGTATATATAATGGAGGGCGAAATGTGCAAATATATGTGACCAGGGGAGAAGGAGAAAGTATATATAATGGAGGGCGAAAGGTGCAAATATATGTGACCAGGGGAGAAGGAGAAAGTATATATAACGGGGGCGAAAGGTGCAAATATATGTGACCAGAGGAGAAGGAGAAAGTATATATAATGGAGGGCGAAATGTGCAAATCTTTGTGACCAGGGGAGAAGGAGAAAGTATATATAATGGGGAGCGAAACGTGCAATTATATGTGACCAGGGGAGAAGGAGAAAGTATATATAATGGAGGGCGAAAGGTGCAAATATACAGTTAGGTCCAGAAATCTTTGGACAGTGACACAATTTTGGCGAGTTGGGCTCTGCATGCCACCACATTGGATTTGAAATGAAACCTCTACAACAGAATTCAAGTGCAGATTGTAACGTTTAATTTGAAGGTTTGAACAAAAATATCTGATAGAAATTGTAGGAATTGTCACATTTCTTTACAAACACTCCACATTTTAGGAGGTCAAAAGTAATTGGACAAATAAACCAAACCCAAACAAAATATTTTTATTTTCAATATTTTGCTGCGAATCCTTTGGAGGCAATCACTACCTTAAGTCTGGAACCCATGGACATCACCAAACGCTGGGTTTCCTCCTTCTTAATGCTTTGCCAGGCCTTTACAGCCGCAGCCTTCAGGTCTTGCTTGTTTGTGCGTCTTTCCGTCTTAAGTCTGGATTTGAGCAAGTGAAATGCATGCTCTATTGGGTTAAGATCTGGTGATTGACTTGGCCATTGCAGAATGTTCCACTTTTTTGCACTCATGAACTCCTGGGTAGCTTTGGCTGTATGCTTGGGGTCATTGTCCATCTGTACTATGAAGCGCCGTCCGATCAACTTTGCGGCATTTGGCTGAATCTGGGCTGAAAGTATATCCCGGTACACTTCAGAATTCATCCGGCTACTCTTGTCTGCTGTTATGTCATCAATAAACACAAGTGACCCAGTGCCATTGAAAGCCATGCATGCCCATGCCATCACGTTGCCTCCACCATGTTTTACAGAGGATGTGGTGTGCCTTGGATCATGTGCCGTTCCCTTTCTTCTCCAAACTTTTTTCTTCCCATCATTCTGGTACAGGTTGATCTTTGTCTCATCTGTCCATAGAATACTTTTCCAGAACTGAGCTGTCTTCATGAGGTGTTTTTCAGCAAATTTAACTCTGGCCTGTCTATTTTTGGAATTGATGAATGGTTTGCATCTAGATGTGAACCCTTTGTATTTACTTTCATGGAGTCTTCTCTTTACTGTTGACTTAGAGACAGATACACCTACTTCACTGAGAGTGTTCTGGACTTCAGTTGATGTTGTGAACGGGTTCTTCTTCACCAAATAAAGTATGCGGCGATCATCCACCACTGTTGTCATCCGTGGATGCCCAGGCCTTTTTGAGTTCCCAAGCTCACCAGTCAATTCCTTTTTTCTCAGAATGTACCCGACTGTTGATTTTGCTACTCCAAGCATGTCTGCTATCTCTCTGATGGATTTTTTCTTTTTTTTCAGCCTCAGGATGTTCTGCTTCACCTCAATTGAGAGTTCCTTAGACCGCATGTTGTCTGGTCACAGCAACAGCTTCCATTTCGATTCGGATGTGAAAACTCTCATATTGCAGCTGGGAGTGTGCACTTTCAGCCCATATTATATATATAATTGTATTTCTGAACATGTTTTTGTAAACAGCTAAAATAACAAAACTTGTGTCACTGTCCAAATATTTCTGGACCTAACTGTATGTGACCAGGGGAGAAGGAGAAAGTATATATAATAGAGGGCGAAAGGTGCAAATACATGTGACCAGAGGAGAAGGAGAAAGTATATATAATGGGGAGCGAAACATGCAATTATCTGTGACCAGGGGAGGAGAAAGTATATATAATGGAGGGCGAAATGTGCAAATATATGTGACCAGGGGAGAAGGAGAAAGTATATATAATGGGGAGCGAAACATGCAATTATCTGTGACCAGGGGAGAAGGAGAAAGTATATATAATGGAGGGCGAAATGTGCAAATATATGTGACCAGGGGAGAAGGAGAAAGTATATATAATGGGGAGCGAAACATGCAATTATCTGTGACCAGGGGAGAAGGAGAAAGTATATATAATGGAGAGCGAAACGTGGAATTATATGTGACCAGGGGAGAAGGAGAAAGTATATATAATGGAGGGCGAAAGGTGCAAATATATGTGACCAGGAGAGAAGGAGAAAGTATATATAATGGGGGCGAAGCGTGCAAATATATGTGACCAGGGGAGAAGGAGAAAGTATATATATAATGGGGGCGAAAGGTGCAAATATATGTGACCAGGGGAGAAGGAGAAAGTATATATAACGGGGGCGAAAGGTGCAAATATATGTGACCAGGGGAGAAGGAGAAAGTATATATAACGGGGGCGAAAGGTGCAAATATATGTGACCAGGGGAGAAGGAGAAAGTATATATAACGGGGGCGAAAGGTGCAAATATATGTGACCAGAGGAGAAGGAGAAAGTATATATAATGGAGGGCGAAAGGTGCAAATATATGTGACCAGGGGAGAAGGAGAAAGTATATATAATGGAGGGCGAAAGGTGCAAATATATGTGACCAGGGGAGAAGGAGAAAGTATATATAATGGAGGGCGAAATGTGCAAATATATGTGACCAGGGGAGAAGGAGAAAGTATATATAATGGGGAGCGAAATGTGCAAATATATGTGACCAGGGGAGAAGGAGAAAGTATATATAATGGGGCGAAACGTGCAAATATATGTGACCAGGGGAGAAGGAGAAAGTATATATATCGGGGGCGAAAGGTGCAAATATATGTGACCAGAGGAGAAGGAGAAAGTATATATAATGGAGGGCGAAAGGTGCAAATATATGTGACCAGGGGAGAAGGAGAAAGTATATATAACAGGGGCGAAAGGTGCAAATATATGTGACCAGGGGAGAAGGAGAAAGTATATATAATGGGGGCGAAGCGTGCAAATATATGTGACCAGGGGAGAAGGAGAAAGTATATATAATGGGGGTGAAAGGTGCAAATATATGTGACCAGGGGAGAAGGAGAAAGTATATATAATGGGGCGAAAGGTGCAAATATATGTGACCAGGGGAGAAGGAGAAAGTATATATAACAGGGGCGAAAGGTGCAAATATATGTGACCAGGGGAGAAGGAGAAAGTATATATAATGGGGGCGAAGCGTGCAAATATATGTGACCAGGGGAGAAGGAGAAAGTATATATAATGGAGGGCGAAAGGTGCAAATATATGTGACCAGGGGAGAAGGAGAAAGTATATATAATGGAGGGCGAAATGTGCAAATATATGTGACCAGGGGAGAAGGAGAAAGTATATATAACGGGGGCGAAAGGTGCAAATATATGTGACCAGGGGAGAAGGAGAAAGTATATATAATGGAGGGCGAAAGGTGCAAATATATGTGACCAGGGGAGAAGGATAAAGTATATATAATGGGGGCGAAAGGTGCAAATATATGTGACCAGGGGAGAAGGAGAAAGTATATATAACGGGGGCGAAAGGTGCAAATATATGTGACCAGGGGAGCAGAAAGTATGTATAATGGAGGGCGAAAGGTGCAAATATATGTGACCAGGGGAGAAGGAGAAAGTATATATAATGGGGGAGAAATGTGCAAATATATGTGACCAGGGGAGAAGGAGAAAGTATATATAATGGAGAGCGAAAGGTGCAAATATATGTGACCAGGGGAGAAGGAGAAAGTATATATAATGGAGGGCGAAAGGTGCAAATATATGTGACCAGGGGAGAAGGAGAAAGTATATATAATGGAGGGCGAAAGGTGCAAATATATGTGACCAGGGGAGAAGGAGAAAGTATATATAACAGGGGCGAAAGGTGCAAATATATGTGACCAGGGGAGAAGGAGAAAGTATATATAATGGGGGCGAAGAGTGCAAATATATGTGACCAGGGGAGAAGGAGAAAGTATATATAATGGGGGCGAAAGGTGCAAATATATGTGACCAGGGGAGAAGGAGAAAGTATATATAACGGGGGCGAAAGGTGCAAATATATGTGACCAGGGGAGCAGAAAGTATGTATAATGGAGGGCGAAAGGTGCAAATATATGTGACCAGGGGAGAAGGAGAAAGTATATATAATGGGGGAGAAATGTGCAAATATATGTGACCAGGGGAGAAGGAGAAAGTATATATAATGGAGAGCGAAAGGTGCAAATATATGTGACCAGGGGAGAAGGAGAAAGTATATATAATGGGGAGCGAAACGTGCAATTATATGTGACCAGAGGAGAAGGAGAAAGTATATATAATGGAGGGCGAAAGGTGCAAATATATGTGACCAGAAAAGAAGGAGAAAGTATATATAATGGAGGGCGAAATGTGAAAATATATGTGACCAGGGGAGAAGGAGAAAGTATATATAATGGGGAGCGAAACATGCAATTATATGTGACCAGGGGAGAAGGAGAAAGTATATATAATGGGGGCGAAAGGTGCAAATATATGTGACCAGGGGAGAAGGAGAAAGTATATATAATGGGGAGCGAAACGTGCAATTATATGTGACCAGAGGAGAAGGAGAAAGTATATATAATGGAGGGCGAAAGGTGCAAATATATGTGACCAGAAAAGAAGGAGAAAGTATATATAATGGAGGCGAAAGGTGCAAATATATGTGACCAGGGGAGAAGAAGAAAGTATATATAATGGGGGCGAAAGGTGCAAATATATGTGACCAGAAAAGAAGGAGAAAGTATATATAATGGAGGGCGAAATGTGCAAATATATGTGACCAGGGGAGAAGGAGAAAGTATATATAATGGGGAGCGAAACATGCAATTATATGTGACCAGGGGAGAAGGAGAAAGTATATATAATGGGGAGCGAAACGTGCAATTATATGTGACCAGAGGAGAAGGAGAAAGTATATATAATGGGGGGCGAAAGGTGCAATTATATGTGACCAGGGGAGAAGGAGAAAGTATATATAATGGAGGGCGAAATGTGCAAATATATGTGACCAGGGGAGAAGGAGAAAGTATATATAATGGGGAGCGAAACATGCAATTATATGTGACCAGGGGAGAAGGAGAAAGTATATATAATGGAGGGCGAAAGGTGCAAATATATGTGACCAGGGGAGAAGGAGAAAGTATATATAATGGAGGGCGAAAGGTGCAAATATATGTGACCAGGGGAGAAGGAGAAAGTATATATAATGGGGGCGAAAGGTGCAAATATATGTGACCAGGGGAGAAGGAGAAAGTATATATAATGGGGGCGAAAGGTGCAAATATATGTGACCAGGGGAGAAGGAGAAAGTATATATAATGGGGACGAAATGTGCAAATATATGTGACCAGGGGAGAAGGAGAAAGTATATATAATGGGGGGCGAAAGGTGCAATTATATGTGACCAGGGGAGAAGGAGAAAGTATATATAATGGGGGCGAAAGGTGCAAATATACGTGACCAGGGGAGAAGGAGAAAGTATATATAATGGAGGGCGAAAGGTGCAAATATATGTGACCAGGAGAGAAGGAGAAAGTATATATAATGGGGCGAAAGGTGCAAATATATGTGACCAGGGGAGAAGGAGAAAGTATATATAATGGAGGGCGAAAGGTGCAAATATATGTGACCAGGGGAGAAGGAGAAAGTATATATAACAGGGGCGAAAGGTGCAAATATATGTGACCAGGGGAGAAGGAGAAAGTATATATAATGGGGGCGAAGAGTGCAAATATATGTGACCAGGGGAGAAGGAGAAAGTATATATAATGGGGGCGAAAGGTGCAAATATATGTGACCAGGGGAGAAGGAGAAAGTATATATAACGGGGGCGAAAGGTGCAAATATATGTGACCAGGGGAGCAGAAAGTATGTATAATGGAGGGCGAAAGGTGCAAATATATGTGACCAGGGGAGAAGGAGAAAGTATATATAATGGGGGAGAAATGTGCAAATATATGTGACCAGGGGAGAAGGAGAAAGTATATATAATGGAGAGCGAAAGGTGCAAATATATGTGACCAGGGGAGAAGGAGAAAGTATATATAATGGGGAGCGAAACGTGCAATTATATGTGACCAGAGGAGAAGGAGAAAGTATATATAATGGAGGGCGAAAGGTGCAAATATATGTGACCAGAAAAGAAGGAGAAAGTATATATAATGGAGGGCGAAATGTGAAAATATATGTGACCAGGGGAGAAGGAGAAAGTATATATAATGGGGAGCGAAACATGCAATTATATGTGACCAGGGGAGAAGGAGAAAGTATATATAATGGGGGCGAAAGGTGCAAATATATGTGACCAGGGGAGAAGGAGAAAGTATATATAATGGGGAGCGAAACGTGCAATTATATGTGACCAGAGGAGAAGGAGAAAGTATATATAATGGAGGGCGAAAGGTGCAAATATATGTGACCAGAAAAGAAGGAGAAAGTATATATAATGGAGGCGAAAGGTGCAAATATATGTGACCAGGGGAGAAGAAGAAAGTATATATAATGGGGGCGAAAGGTGCAAATATATGTGACCAGAAAAGAAGGAGAAAGTATATATAATGGAGGGCGAAATGTGCAAATATATGTGACCAGGGGAGAAGGAGAAAGTATATATAATGGGGAGCGAAACATGCAATTATATGTGACCAGGGGAGAAGGAGAAAGTATATATAATGGGGAGCGAAACGTGCAATTATATGTGACCAGAGGAGAAGGAGAAAGTATATATAATGGGGGGCGAAAGGTGCAATTATATGTGACCAGGGGAGAAGGAGAAAGTATATATAATGGAGGGCGAAATGTGCAAATATATGTGACCAGGGGAGAAGGAGAAAGTATATATAATGGGGAGCGAAACATGCAATTATATGTGACCAGGGGAGAAGGAGAAAGTATATATAATGGAGGGCGAAAGGTGCAAATATATGTGACCAGGGGAGAAGGAGAAAGTATATATAATGGAGGGCGAAAGGTGCAAATATATGTGACCAGGGGAGAAGGAGAAAGTATATATAATGGGGGCGAAAGGTGCAAATATATGTGACCAGGGGAGAAGGAGAAAGTATATATAATGGGGGCGAAAGGTGCAAATATATGTGACCAGGGGAGAAGGAGAAAGTATATATAATGGGGACGAAATGTGCAAATATATGTGACCAGGGGAGAAGGAGAAAGTATATATAATGGGGGGCGAAAGGTGCAATTATATGTGACCAGGGGAGAAGGAGAAAGTATATATAATGGGGGCGAAAGGTGCAAATATACGTGACCAGGGGAGAAGGAGAAAGTATATATAATGGAGGGCGAAAGGTGCAAATATATGTGACCAGGAGAGAAGGAGAAAGTATATATAATGGGGCGAAAGGTGCAAATATATGTGACCAGGGGAAAAGGAGAAAGTATATATAACGGGGGCGAAAGGTGCAAATATATGTGACCAGGGGAGAAGGAGAAAGTATATATAACGGGGGCGAAAGGTGCAAATATATGTGACCAGAGGAGAAGGAGAAAGTATATATAATGGGGGCGAAAGGTGCAAATATATGTGACCAGGGGAGAAGGAGAAAGTATATATAATGGGGGCGAAGCGTGCAAATATATGTGACCAGAGGAGAAGGAGAAAGTATATATAATGGAGGCGAAAGGTGCAAATATATGTGACCAGAGGACAAGGAGAAAGTATATATAATGGAGGGCGAAAGGTGCAAATATATGTGACCAGGGGAGGAGAAAGTATATATAATGGAGGGCGAAACGTGCAAATATATGTGACCAGGGGAGAAGGAGAAAGTATATATAATGGAGGGCGAAAGGTGCAAATATATGTGACCGGGGAGAAGGAGAAAGTATATATAACGGGGGCGAAAGGTGCCAATATATGTGACCAGAGGAGAAGGAGAAAGTATATATAATGGAGGGCGAAAGGTACAAATATATGTGACCAGGGGAGAAGGAGAAAGTATATATAATGGAGGGCGAAAGGTGCAAATATATGTGACCGGGGAGAAGGAGAAAGTATATATAACGGGGGCGAAAGGTGCAAATATATGTGACCAGGGGAGAAGGAGAAAGTATATATAATGGAGGTCGAAAGGTTCAAATATATGTGACCAGGGGAGAAGGAGAAAGTATATATAATGGAGGTCGAAAGGTTCAAATATATGTGATCAGGGGAGAAGGAGAAAGTATATATAATGGAGGGCGAAATGTGCAAATATATGTGACCAGGGGAGAAGGAGAAAGTATATATAATGGGGTGAAAGGTGCAAATATATGTGACCAGAGGAGAAGGAGAAAGTATATATAATGGAGGGCGAAATGTGCAAATATATGTGACCAGGGGAGAAGGAGAAAGTATATATAATGGGGTGAAAGGTGCAAATACATGTGACCAGGGGAGAAGGAGAAAGTATATATAATGGGGAGCGAAACGTGCAAATATATGTGACCAGGGGAGAAGGAGAAAGTATATATAATGGAGGGCGAAAGGTGCAAATATATGTGACCAGGGGAGAAAAAGAAAGTATATATAACAGGGGCGAAAGGTGCAAATATATGTGACCAGGGGAGAAGGAGAAAGTATATATAATGGGGGCGAAGCGTGCAAATATATGTGACCAGGGGAGAAGGAGAAAGTATATATAATGGGGGCGAAAGGTGCAAATATATGTGACCAGGGGAGAAGGAGAAAGTATATATAACGGGGGCGAAAGGTGCAAATATATGTGACCAGGGGAGGAGAAAGTATGTATAATGGAGGGCGAAAGGTGCAAATATATGTGACCAGGGGAGAAGGAGAAAGTATATATAATGGGGGAGAAATGTGCAAATATATGTGACCAGGGGAGAAGGAGAAAGTATATATAATGGAGGGCGAAAGGTGCAAATATATGTGACCAGAGGAGAAGGAGAAAGTATATATAATGGAGGGCGAAATGTTCAAATATATGTGACCAGGGGAGAAGGAGAAAGTATATATAATGGGGAGCGAAAGGTGCAAATATATGTGACCAGGGGAGAAGGAGAAAGTATATATAATGGAGGGCGAAAGGTGCAAATATATGTGACCAGAGGAGAAGGAGAAAGTATATATAATGGAGGGCGAAATGTTCAAATATATGTGACCAGGGGAGAAGGAGAAAGTATATATAATGGGGAGCGAAACATGCAATTATATGTGACCAGAGGAGAAGGAGAAAGTATATATAATGGAGGGCGAAAGGTGCAAATATATGTGACCAGAGGAGAAGGAGAAAGTATATATAATGGAGGGCGAAATGTTCAAATATATGTGACCAGGGGAGAAGGAGAAAGTATATATAATGGGGAGCGAAACATGCAATTATATGTGACCAGGGGAGAAGGAGAAAGTATATATAATGGAGGGCGAAAGGTGCAAATATATGTGACCAGGGGAGAAGGAGAAAGTATATATAATGGAGGGCGAAAGGTGCAAATATATGTGACCAGGGGAGAAGGAGAAAGTATATATAATGGGGGCGAAAGGTGCAAATATATGTGACCAGGGGAGAAGGAGAAAGTATATATAATGGGGGCGAAAGGTGCAAATATATGTGACCAGGGGAGAAGGAGAAAGTATATATAATGGAGGGCGAAAGGTGCAAATATATGTGACCATGGGAAAAGGAGAAAGTATATATAATGGGGGCGAAAGGTGCAAATATATGTGACCAGGGGAGAAGGAGAAAGTATATATAATGGGGCCGAAAGGTGCAAATATACGTGACCAGGGGAGAAGGAGAAAGTATATATAATGGAGGGCGAAAGGTGCAAATATATGTGACCAGGAGAGAAGGAGAAAGTATATATAATGGGGCGAAAGGTGCAAATATATGTGACCAGGGGAAAAGGAGAAAGTATATATAACGGGGGCGAAAGGTGCAAATATATGTGACCAGGGGAGAAGGATAAAGTATATATAATGGAGGGCGAAAGGTGCAAATATATGTGACCAGGGGAGAAGGAGAAAGTATATATAACGAGGGCGAAAGGTGCAAATATATGTGACCAGGGGAGAAGGAGAAAGTATATATAATGGGGGCGAAGCGTGCAAATATATGTGACCAGAGGAGAAGGAGAAAGTATATATAATGGAGGCGAAAGGTGCAAATATATGTGACCAGAGGAGAAGGAGAAAGTATATATAATGGAGGGCGAAAGGTGCAAAAATATGTGACCAGGGGAGGAGAAAGTATATATAATGGAGGGCGAAACGTGCAAATATATGTGACCAGGGGAGAAGGAGAAAGTATATATAATGGAGGGCGAAAGGTGCAAATATATGTGACCGGGGAGAAGGAGAAAGTATATATAACGGGGGCGAAAGGTGCCAATATATGTGACCAGAGGAGAAGGAGAAAGTATATATAATGGAGGGCGAAAGGTACAAATATATGTGACCAGGGGAGAAGGAGAAAGTATATATAATGGAGGGCGAAAGGTGCAAATATATGTGACCGGGGAGAAGGAGAAAGTATATATAACGGGGGCGAAAGGTGCAAATATATGTGACCAGGGGAGAAGTAGAAAGTATATATAATGGAGGTCGAAAGGTACAAATATATGTGACCAGGGGAGAAGGAGAAAGTATATATAATGGGGACGAAGCGTGCAAACATATGTGATCAGGGGAGAAGGAGAAAGTATATATAATGGGGGCGAAAGGTGCAATTATATGTGACCAGGGGAGAAGGAGAAAGTATATATAACGGGGGCGAAAGGTGCAAATATATGTGACCAGGGGAGAAGGAGAAAGTATATATAATGGAGGGCGAAATGTGCAAATATATGTGACCAGGGGAGAAGGAGAAAGTATATATAATGGGGTGAAAGGTGCAAATATATGTGACCAGAGGAGAAGGAGAAAGTATATATGATGGAGGGCGAAAGGTGCAAATACATGTGACCAGGGGAGAAGGAGAAAGTATATATAATGGAGGGCGAAAGGTGCAAATATATGTGACCGGGAGAGAAGGAGAAAGTATATATAATGGGGGAGAAAGGTGCAAATATATGTGACCAGAGGAGAAGGAGAAAGTATATATAATGGGGGGCGAAACGTGCAAATATATGTGACCAGGGGAAAAGGAGAAAGTATATATAATGGGGGTCGAAAGGTGCAAATATATGTGACCAGAGGAGAAGGAGAAAGTATATATAATGGGGGCGAAAGGTGCAAATATATGTGACCAGGGGAGAAGGAGAAAGTATATATAATGGAGGGCGAAACGTGCAAATATATGTGACCAGGGGAGAAGGAGAAAGTATATATAATGGGGGCGAAAGGTGCAAATATATGTGACCAGGGGAGAAGGAGAAAGTATATATAATGGGGGCGAAACGTGCAAATATATGTGACCAGGGGAGAAGGAGAAAGTATATATAACGGGGGCGAAAGGTGCAAATATATGTGACCAGGAGAGAAGGAGAAAGTATTTATAATGGGGCGAAAGGTGCAAATATATGTGACCAGGAGAGAAGGAGAAAGTATATATAATGGGGGGCGAAAGGTGCAAATATATGTGACCAGGGGAGAAGGAGAAAGTATATATAATGGGGGCGAAACGTGCAAATATATGTGACCAGGGGAGAAGGAGAAAGTATATATAATGGGGGCGAAAGGTGCAAATATATGTGACCAGGGGAGAAGGAGAAAGTATATATAATGGAGGGCAAAAGGTGCAAATATATGTGACCAGGAGAGAAGGAGAAAGTATTTATAATGGGGCGAAAGGTGCAAATATATGTGACCAGGGGAAAAGGAGAAAGTATATATAATGGGGGCGAAAGGTGCAAATATATGTGACCAGGGGAAAAGGAGAAAGTATATATAATGGGGGCGAAAGGTGCAAATATATGTGACCAGGGGAGGAGAAAGTATATATAATGGAGGGCGAAAGGTGCAAATATATGTGACCAGGGGAGAAGGAGAAAGTATATATAATGGGGGTCGAAAGGTGCAAATATATGTGACCAGAGGAGAAGGAGAAAGTATATATAATGGGGGCGAAAGGTGCAAATATATGTGACCAGGAGAGAAGGAGAAAGTATATATAATGGGGTCGAAACGTGCAAATATATGTGACCAGGAGAGAAGGAGAAAGTATATATAATTGGGGGCGAAACGTGCAAATATATGTGACCAGGGGAGAAGGAGAAAGTATATATAATGGGGGCGAAAGGTGCAAATATATGTGACCAGGAGAGAAGGAGAAAGTATATATAATGGGGGCGAAATATGCAAATATATGTGATCAGGGGAGAAGGAGAAAGTATATATAATGGGGGCGAAACGTGCAAATATATGTGACCAGGAGAGAAGGAGAAAGTATATATAATGGGGGCGAAACGTGCAAATATATGTGACCAGGAGAGAAGGAGAAAGTATATATAATGGGGGCGAAACGTGCAAATATATGTGACCAGGGGAGAAGGAGAAAGTATATATAATGGATGGCGAAAGGTGCAAATATATGTGACCAGGAGAGAAGGAGAAAGTATATATAATGGGGGGCGAAAGGTGCAAATATATGTGACCAGGGGAGAAGGAGAAAGTATATATAACGGGTGCGAAAGGTGCAAATATATGTGACCAGGGGAGAAAGAGAAAGTATATATAATGGGGGCGAAAGGTGCAAATATATGTGACCAGGGGAGAAGGAGAAAGTATATATAATGGAGGGCGAAAGGTGCAAATATATGTGACCAGGGGAGAAGGAGAAAGTATATATAATGGGGGGCGAAAGGTGCAATTATATGTGACCAGGGGAGAAGGAGAAAATATATATAATGGGGGCGAAACGTGCAAATATATGTGACCAGGGGAGAAGGAGAAAGTATATATAATGGGGGCGAAACGTGCAAATATATGTGACCAGGGGAGAAGGAGAAAGTATATATAATGGAGGGCGAAAGGTGCAAATATATGTGACCGGGAGAGAAGGAGAAAGTATATATAATGGGGGGCGAAAGGTGCAAATATATGTGACCAGGGGAGAAGGAGAAAATATATATAATGGGGGCAAAGCGTGCAAATATATGTGACCAGGGGAGAAGGAGAAAGTATATATAATGGGGGCGAAACGTGCAAATATATGTGACCAGGGGAGAAGGAGAAAGTATATATAATGGAGGGCGAAAGGTGCAAATATATGTGACCGGGAGAGAAGGAGAAAGTATATATAATGGGGGGCGAAAGGTGCAAATATATGTGACCAGGGGAGAAGGAGAAAGTATATATAACGGGGGCGAAAGGTGCAAATATATGTGACCAGGGGAGAAGGAGAAAGTATATATAATGGAGGGCGAAAGGTGCAAATATATGTGACCAGGGGAGAAGGAGAAAGTATATATAATGGGGGCGAAAGGTGCAAATATATGTGACCAGGGGAGAAGGAGAAAGTATATATAATGGAGGCGAAAGGTGCAAATATATGTGACCAGGGGAGAAGGAGAAAGTATATATAATGGAGGGCGAAAGGTGCAAATATATGTGACCAGGGGAGAAGGAGAAAGTATATATAATGGGGGCGAAAGGTGCAAATATATGTGACCAGGGGAGAAGGAGAAAGTATATATAATGGAGGCGAAAGGTGCAAATATATGTGACCAGGGGAGAAGGAGAAAGTATATATAATGGGGGCGAAGCGTGCAAATATATGTGACCAGGGGAGGAGAGAGTATATATAATGGAGGGCGAAAGTTGCTAATATATGTGACCAGGGGAGAAGGAGAAAGTATATATAATGGGGGCGAAACGTGCAAATATATGTGACCAGGGGAGAAGGAGAAAGTATATATAATGGAGGCGAAAGGTGCAAATATATGTGACCAGGAGAGGAGAAAGTATTTATAATGGGGCGAAAGGTGCAAATATTTGTGACCAGGAGAGAAGGAGAAAGTATATATAATGGGGAGCGAAAGGTGCAAATATATGTGACCAGGAGAGAAGGAGAAAGTATATATAATGGAGGGCGAAAGGTGCAAATATATGTGACCAGGGGAGAAGGAGAAAGTATATATAATGGGGGCGAAAGGTGCAAATATATGTGACCAGGGGAGAAGGAGAAAGTATATATAATGGAGGGCGAAAGGTGCAAATATATGTGACCAGGGGAGAAGGAGAAAGTATATATAATGGGGGCGAAACGTGCAAATATATGTGACCAGGGGAGAAGGAGAAAGTATATATAATGGAGGGCGAAAGGTGCAAATATATGTGACCAGGAGAGAAGGAGAAAGTATATATAATGGGGGCGAAAGGTGCAAATATACGTGACCAGGGGAGAAGGAGAAAGTATATATAATGGGGGGCGAAACGTGCAAATATATATGACCAGGGGAGAAGGAGAAAGTATATATAATGGGGGCGAAAGGTGCAAATATATGTGACCAGGGGAAAAGGAGAAAGTATATATAATGGGGGCGAAAGGTGCAAATATATGTGACCAGGGGAAAAGGAGAAAGTATATATAATGGGGGCGAAAGGTGCAAATATATGTGACCAGGGGAGAAGGAGAAAGTATATATAATGGGGGCGAAACGTGCAAATATATGTGACCAGGAGAGAAGGAGAAAGTATATATAATGGGGGCGAAACGTGCAAATATATGTGACCAGGAGAGAAGGAGAAAGTATATATAATGGGGGCGAAACGTGCAAATATATGTGACCAGGGGAGAAGGAGAAAGTATATATAACGGGGGCGAAAGGTGCAAATATATGTGACCAGGGGAGAAAGAGAAAGTATATATAATGGGGAGCGAAAGGTGCAAATATATGTGACCAGGAGAGAAGGAGAAAGTATATATAATGGGGGGCGAAATGTGCAAATATATGTGACCAGGGGAGAAGGAGAAAGTATATATAATGGGGGCGAAAGGTGCATATATATGTGACCAGGGGAGAAGGAAAAAGTATATATAATGGAGGGCGAAAGGTGCAAATATATGTGACCAGGGGAGAAGGAGAAAGTATATATAATGGGGGCGAAACGTGCAAATATATGTGACCAGGGGAGAAGGAGAAAGTATATATAATGGAGGGCGAAAGGTGCAAATATATGTGACCAGGAGAGAAGGAGAAAGTATATATAATGGGGGCGAAAGGTGCAAATATACGTGAGCAGGGGAGAAGGAGAAAGTATATATAATGGGGGGCGAAACGTGCAAATATATATGACCAGGGGAGAAGGAGAAAGTATATATAATGGGGGCGAAAGGTGCAAATATATGTGACCAGGGGAAAAGGAGAAAGTATATATACTGGGGGCGAAAGGTGCAAATATATGTGACCAGGGGAAAAGGAGAAAGTATATATAATGGAGGGCGAAAGGTGCAAATATATGTGACCAGGGGAGAAGGAGAAAGTATATATAATGGGGGCGAAACGTGCAAATATATGTGACCAGGAGAGAAGGAGAAAGTATATATAATGGGGGCGAAACGTGCAAATATATGTGACCAGGAGAGAAGGAGAAAGTATATATAATGGGGGCGAAACGTGCAAATATATGTGACCAGGGGAGAAGGAGAAAGTATATATAACGGGGGCGAAAGGTGCAAATATATGTGACCAGGGGAGAAAGAGAAAGTATATATAATGGGGGCGAAAGGTGCAAATATATGTGACCAGGGGAGAAGGAGAAAGTATATATAATGGAGGGCGAAAGGTGCAAATATATGTGACCAGGGGAGAAGGAGAAAGTATATATAATGGAGGGCGAAAGGTGCAAATATATGTGACCAGGGGAGAAGGAGAAAGTATATATAATGGGGGCGAAAGGTGCAATTATATGTGACCAGGGGAGAAGGAGAAAATATATATAATGGGGGCGAAGCGTGCAAATATATGTGACCAGGGGAGAAGGAGAAAGTATATATAATGGGGGCGAAACGTGCAAATATATGTGACCAGGGGAGAAGGAGAAAGTATATATAATGGAGGGCGAAAGGTGCAAATATATGTGACCGGGAGAGAAGGAGAAAGTATATATAATGGGGGGCGAAAGGTGCAAATATATGTGACCAGGGGAGAAGGAGAAAGTATATATAACGGGGGCGAAAGGTGCAAATATATGTGACCAGGGGAGAAGGAGAAAGTATATATAATGGAGGGCGAAAGGTGCAAATATATGTGACCAGGGGAGAAGGAGAAAGTATATATAATGGGGCGAAAGGTGCAAATATATGTGACCAGGAGAGAAGGAGAAAGTATATATAATGGGGGCGAAAGGTGCAAATATACGTGACCAGGGGAGAAGGAGAAAGTATATATAATGGGGGGCGAAACGTGCAAATATATATGACCAGGGGAGAAGGAGAAAGTATATATAATGGGGGCGAAAGGTGCAAATATATGTGACCAGGGGAAAAAAAGAAAGTATATATAATGGGGGGCGAAAGGTGCAAATATATGTGACCAGAGGAGAAGGAGAAAGTATATATAATGGAGGGCGAAAGGTGCAAATATATGTGACCGGGGAGAAGGAGAAAGTATATATAATATGGGCGAAATGTGCAAATATACAGTTAGGTCCAGAAATATTTGGGCAGTGACACAATTTTCGCGAGTTGGGCTCTGCATGCCACCACATTGGATTTGAAATGAAACCTCTACAACAGAATTCAAGTGCAGATTGTAACGTTTAATTTGAAGGTTTGAACAAAAATATCTGAAAGAAATTGTAGGAATTGTCACATTTCTTTACAAACACTCCACATTTTAGGAGGTCAAAAGTAATTGGACAAATAAACCAAACCCAAACAAAATATTTTTATTTTCAATATTTTGTTGCGAATCTTTTGGAGGCAATCACTGCCTTAAGTCTGGAACCCATGGACATCCCCAAACGCTGGGTTTCCTCCTTCTTAATGCTTTGCCAGGCCTTTACAGCCGCAGCCTTCAGGTCTTGCTTGTTTGTGGGTCTTTCCGTCTTTAGTCTGGATTTGAGCAAGTGAAATGCATGCTCTGGGTTAAGATCTGGTGATTGACTTGGCCATTGCAGAATGTTCCACTTTTTTGCACTCATGAACTCCTGGGTAGCTTTGGCTGTATGCTTGGGGTCATTGTCCATCTGTACTATGAAGCGCCGTCCGATCAACTTTGCGGCATTTGGCTGAATCTGGGCTGAAAGTATATCCCGGTACACTTCAGAATTCATCCGGCTACTCTTGTCTGCTGTTATGTCATCAATAAACACAAGTGACCCAATTTCATTGAAAGCCATGCATGCCCATGCCATCACATTGCCTCCACCATGTTTTACAGAGGATGTGGTGTGCCTTGGATCATGTGCCGTTCCCTTTCTTCTCCAAACTTTTTTCTTCCCATCATTCTGGTACAGGTTGATCTTGGTCTCATCTGTCCATAGAATACTTTTCCAGAACTGAGCTGGTTTCATGAGGTGTTTTTCAGCAAATTTAACTCTGGCCTATCTATTTTTTGAATTGATGAATGGTTTGCATCTAGATGTGAACCCTTTGTATTTACGTTCATGGAGTCTTCTCTTTACTGTTGACTTAGAGACAGATACACCTACTTCACTGAGAGTGTTCTGGACTTCAGTTGATGTTGTGAACGGGTTCTTCTTCACCAAAGAAAGTATGCGGCGATCATCCACCACTGTTGTCATCCGTGGACGCCCAGGCCTTTTTGAGTTCCCAAGCTCACCAGTCAATTCCTTTTTTCTCAGAATGTGCCCGACTGTTGATTTTGCTACTCCAAGCATGTCTGCTATCTCTCTGATGGATTTTTTCTTTTTTTTCAGCCTCAGGATGTTCTGCTTCACCTCAATTGAGAGTTCCTTAGACCGCATGTTGTCTGGTCACAGCAACAGCTTCCAAATGCAAAACCACACACCTGTAATCAACCCCAGACCTTTTAACTACTTCATTGATTACAGGTTAACGAGGGAGACGCCTTCAGAGTTAATTGCAGCCCTTAGAGTCCCTTGTCCAATTACTTTTGGTCCCTTGAAAAAGAGGAGGCTATGCATTACAGAGCTATGATTCCTAAACCCTTTCTCCGATTTGGATGTGAAAACTCTCATATTGCAGCTGGGAGTGTGCACTTTCAGCCCATATTATATATATATAATTGTATTTCTGAACTTGTTTTTGTAAACAGCTAAAATAACAAAACTTGTGTCACTGTCCAAATATTTCTGGCCCTGACTGTATATAATGGGGGCGAAAGGTGCAAATGACTCGCCCACCCCAGGGCTATGGGACACCCGGTGCCGGGCCGGACTAGTCCGGAGGTAGTCAGTGGTGGCTGGGCCCGGCTCCGTGGCCCTGGTGGGTGTCAGTAAAATATGTGGCTTGCTTGTTAAGGTTTGTGTTCGTGACGCCACCTGTGGTATGCGGCTACTAAGCCGCCGCTGCTGTGTGAGGCCTCCGGGATGATGTTGTGGCAGCAATGATAGTACTGCTCCCCACAGGTGGAGCAATGCCCGGGGCACAGTTGGTGCTTGTAAGTGTCTATGCAGATGGAATAACAGAGGCAACTCCAAGGGTGCAGTTCAAGTTCTTTTACTCACAGTTCTTGTCACAGTTGTAGGGACCCTCAAACTGCTGGGACCACTGTCAGGGACCTCCGCCGTTTCTGGACGATTCAGAGCGTGAAATCCGGTACCCTCCTCTTAGTGTCTCTTTCTCTGCTGTCTTCACTAGCCTTGCCTTAGTTAGATGGACTTGTCTTGGCCTCCATTACAGCCTCCAGGCTGGGGGGTCACCTGTCGGCTGATTACCCCTTTTCTGAAGATCTGCTCTGGGTTCTGGCCCTGGGAGCTTACAACGTCCCTGGGCCTCGGTTTTTACTGTTTGGAGATTGTCTTTTTACTCCTCCAGTCTCTAGGGACCGTCCCCTGTCGCAGCTAATCACTCCACCGATGTCACTGTGGACCAGGCCACCGCAGCCTGCAGCTACCCGTAGCGCCTCTGGGCCCTCGGCTTCGGTACCCAACAAGGACTGCTCGTGGTACCTTACAGGACTACCCGCGGCCCTGCGACCCTTTCTTTCCTTCTCTTCTTCCTCCTCCTTGCCTGCCTCCAGCAGGCCTCCTCCTCCCTCCTTGCTCTCGTTCTTCTCCTCTCACTACATGCTCACTCCTCACTCTCTCACTCCCTGAGCGAACTGACTAAACTTGACCTTCCCTATCTCTGTCTACTGTCCGTGGCTCCTCCCACCTCCCCAGTTGCTAAGCTGTAACCTATGGGAGCAGGGATGGGTCTTACAGCCCCTCTCAGCATGCAGCATGGGAGGGTTGCCTGCCACTTTCCCTGGTCCTGTGTGTCCCTAGCAATGGGTGTAGTGTGAATTTACCAGGGGACCGGAGTTCACTCTCTTCCTCTCCCAGAATGGGGCATCACACCGCTGATGGGGTGCAATGACCTGTGGCGACGGAAGCCTCAGGGGCGCCACACTCCCCCACAGCAAATCCCAGCACGTCCTCGGGCTGAAAAACAACAAAAACATATGGAGAACTGCAAAACATTTTTGGTATGCAATAACATAAACTGTAAAACATTTCTTCCCTTTATGGGAAGCACATATCATAAACGTTGCGAACTTCTTATAAAGAAAACTCTAAGTGTGCACTTCCAGTCCATTGCACGGTTCAGGCAAATCCCCCATAATTCTGGTAAGGGGCACAACGGGTGCAACTAATTACATTTTTGGCTACTACAAGTCCAGTAGCCCGGCAGTTCGTTTCTTTCAATCAAACAAATGACATCTTCGACCAGCCATTAAGTCCAATGGCCTGGTTACATAAGACATATAGACAACATACCAGCCACTAAGTCCAATGGCCTGGTAGAACATAACACATACACTTCCACCGGGGCCCACATTCCACTTCAGTGGCCCGGTAGCACATAACATGGGGGGTGACGTCTTCAAAAAGAATCAGGGGCAGTACCGTAGGAAAGGGTGTCATCTTCGAAAAGAATGAGGGGCAGAAACACAAGGGACTTCTTCAAAAAGAATGAGGGGCTATGTACAGTTCAGCTGCTTCTTACTTCTTTACATGTAGGGATTCTTCTCCGGCTCCCCACCTGGAAGCAGGTAGACAGCGGTCAGCACAGTCTGCGTCTGCTGGTCTTGGCGGGCCGCGCCTGGCATGGCGGCGGCCTGTATTGGAGTCGCTGCTGTGACTGATTCTTGACGGGCCGCACCTGGCGTGGCTGCGGCCTGGGCTTGGCGGGCCGCATCTGCGGCGTGGATTAACGTCGCCGCTGCGGCGGAATCTTGCTTGTCCGAGCGGGGCATCGCTGCCGGGGCCCGAGCTGGACGGGCCGGGCTTGGTGTCGCCGTGCCGGGCGTCCCTCCAGGGACCGCGGGCATGGCAGCGGGGGTTGGGGCTCTCGCGCCGGCAGGGGCATTAAATGACTCACCCCTCAGTTGCATCTCCGGTGTTCTGGTGGTCGCTGTCCTGCTGCAGGGTGCTGGTATCGGAGCTGCGGTCGTGGCACGCGCGCCTGCAGGAGGACCGGGCAGGAGCCCCACCTGGCAATCCGGGCTCCGCCGGCTGGGGGTGTCACTCTCTTTACCCGGCCCTGCAGCGGCTGCTGGATCTTCTCCGCTCTCCAGGACGCAGGACACAACCCGGTTCTGAGGTGCGTGTCCCGGCTCGGCCACTCCTCCTCTGGCCGCTCGTTGCTCGGCGCCCATTCTTTTAGCTTCTTCACGCGCCATCTTTTCTTCCTCCGCCTTCTATGGCGGGCACCGCTTCGCGCGCTTTTCTTGGACAAGGGGGCGGGGCTTCTCTTCGCGCCCTTTCTTCTTGCACGCCCCCCTTCTTCCCGCTCTCAGCAGCGCTAATGGCGGCGATTTCTCAGTAAAGTACACAGTCTGTCACACGGTTCTTCAGGCGCACAGTACCCGGTGTGACCGGGCACGAAATCCTGTTCGTGACGCCAAAAGTTGACTCGCCCACCCCAGGGCTATGGGACACCCGGTGCCGGGCCGGACTAGTCCGGAGGTAGTCAGTGGTGGCTGGGCCCGGCTCCGTGGCCCTGGTGGGTGTCAGTAAAATATGTGGCTTGCTTGTTAAGGTTTGTGTTCGTGACGCCACCTGTGGTATGCGGCTACTAAGCCGCCGCTGCTGTGTGAGGCCTCCGGGATGATGTTGTGGCAGCAATGATAGTACTGCTCCCCACAGGTGGAGCAATGCCCGGGGCACAGTTGGTGCTTGTAAGTGTCTATGCAGATGGAATAACAGAGGCAACTCCAAGGGTGCAGTTCAAGTTCTTTTACTCACAGTTCTTGTCACAGTTGTAGGGACCCTCAAACTGCTGGGACCACTGTCAGGGACCTCCGCCGTTTCTGGACGATTCAGAGCGTGAAATCCGGTACCCTCCTCTTAGTGTCTCTTTCTCTGCTGTCTTCACTAGCCTTGCCTTAGTTAGATGGACTTGGCTTGGCCTCCATTACAGCCTCCAGGCTGGGGGGTCACCTGTCGGCTGATTACCCCTTTTCTGAAGATCTGCTCTGGGTTCTGGCCCTGGGAGCTTACAACGTCCCTGGGCCTCGGTTTTTACTGTTTGGAGATTGTCTTTTCACTCCTCCAGTCTCTAGGGACCGTCCCCTGTCGCAGCTAATCACTCCACCGATGTCACTGTGGACCAGGCCACCGCAGCCTGCAGCTACCCGTAGCGCCTCTGGGCCCTCGGCTTCGGTACCCAACAAGGACTGCTCGTGGTACCTTACAGGACTACCCGCGGCCCTGCGACCCTTTCTTTCCTTCTCTTCTTCCTCCTCCTTGCCTGCCTCCAGCAGGCCTCCTCCTCCCTCCTTGCTCTCGTTCTTCTCCTCTCACTACATGCTCACTCCTCACTCTCTCACTCCCTGAGCGAACTGACTAAACTTGACCTTCCCTATCTCTGTCTACTGTCCGTGGCTCCTCCCACCTCCCCAGTTGCTAAGCTGTAACCTATGGGAGCAGGGATGGGTCTTACAGCCCCTCTCAGCATGCAGCATGGGAGGGTTGCCTGCCACTTTCCCTGGTCCTGTGTGTCCCTAGCAATGGGTGTAGTGTGAATTTACCAGGGGACCGGAGTTCACTCTCTTCCTCTCCCAGAATGGGGCATCACACCGCTGATGGGGTGCAATGACCTGTGGCGACGGAAGCCTCAGGGGCGCCACACAAATATATGTGACCAGGAGAGGAGAAAGTATATATAATGGGGTCGAAACGTGCAAATATATGTGACCAGGAGAGAAGGAGAAAGTATATATAATGGGGGCGAAACGTGCAAATATATGTGACCAGGGGAGAAGGAGAAAGTATATATAATGGGGGCGAAAGGTGCAAATATATGTGACCAGGAGAGAAGGAGAAAGTATATATAATGGGGGCGAAATATGCAAATATATGTGATCAGGGGAGAAGGAGAAAGTATATATAATGGGGGCGAAACGTGCAAATATATGTGACCAGGAGAGAAGGAGAAAGTATATATAATGGGGGCGAAACGTGCAAATATATGTGACCAGGAGAGAAGGAGAAAGTATATATAATGGGGGCGAAACGTGCAAATATATGTGACCAGGGGAGAAGGAGAAAGTATATATAATGGATGGCGAAAGGTGCAAATATATGTGACCAGGAGAGAAGGAGAAAGTATATATAATGGGGGGCGAAAGGTGCAAATATATGTGACCAGGGGAGAAGGAGAAAGTATATATAACGGGGGCGAAAGGTGCAAATATATGTGACCAGGGGAGAAAGAGAAAGTATATATAATGGGGGCGAAAGGTGCAAATATATGTGACCAGGGGAGAAGGAGAAAGTATATATAATGGAGGGCGAAAGGTGCAAATATATGTGACCAGGGGAGAAGGAGAAAGTATATATAATGGGGGGCGAAAGGTGCAATTATATGTGACCAGGGGAGAAGGAGAAAATATATATAATGGGGGCGAAGCGTGCAAATATATGTGACCAGGGGAGAAGGAGAAAGTATATATAATGGGGGCGAAACGTGCAAATATATGTGACCAGGGGAGAAGGAGAAAGTATATATAATGGAGGGCGAAAGGTGCAAATATATGTGACCGGGAGAGAAGGAGAAAGTATATATAATGGGGGGCGAAAGGTGCAAATATATGTGACCAGGGGAGAAGGAGAAAATATATATAATGGGGGCGAAGCGTGCAAATATATGTGACCAGGGGAGAAGGAGAAAGTATATATAATGGGGGCGAAACGTGCAAATATATGTGACCAGGGGAGAAGGAGAAAGTATATATAATGGAGGGCGAAAGGTGCAAATATATGTGACCGGGAGAGAAGGAGAAAGTATATATAATGGGGGGCGAAAGGTGCAAATATATGTGACCAGGGGAGAAGGAGAAAGTATATATAACGGGGGCGAAAGGTGCAAATATATGTGACCAGGGGAGAAGGAGAAAGTATATATAATGGAGGGCGAAAGGTGCAAATATATGTGACCAGGGGAGAAGGAGAAAGTATATATAATGGAGGCGAAAGGTGCAAATATATGTGACCAGGGGAGAAGGAGAAAGTATATATAACGGGGGCGAAAGGTGCAAATATATGTGACCAGGGGAGAAGGAGAAAGTATATATAATGGGGGCGAAGCGTGCAAATATATGTGACCAGGGGAGAAGGAGAAAGTATATATAACGGGGGCGAAAGGTGCAAATATATGTGACCAGGGGAGGAGAGAGTATATATAATGGAGGGCGAAAGGTGCAAATATATGTGACCAGGGGAGAAGGAGAAAGTATATATAATGGAGGGCGAAAGGTGCAAATATATGTGACCAGAGGAGAAGGAGAAAGTATATATAATGGAGGGCGAAATGTGCAAATCTATGTGACCAGGGGAGAAGGAGAAAGTATATATAATGGAGGGCGAAAGGTGCAAATATATGTGACCAGGGGAGAAGGAGAAAGTATATATAATGGGGGGCGAAATATGCAAATATATGTGACCAGGGGAGAAGGAGAAAGTATATATAATGGGGGGCGAAAGGTGCAAATATGTGTGACCAGGGGAGAAGGAGAAAGTATATATAACGGGGGCGAAAGGTGCAAATATATGTGACCAGGGGAGAAGGAGAAAGTATATATAACGGGGGCGAAAGGTGCAAATATATGTGACCAGAGGAGAAGGAGAAAGTATATATAATGCAGGGCGAAAGGTGCAAATATATGTGACCAGGGGAGAAGGCGAAAGTATATATAACGGGGGCGAAAGGTGCAAATATATGTGACCAGGGGAGGAGAAAGTATATATAATGGAGGGCGAAATGTGCAAATATATGTGACCAGGGGAGAAGGAGAAAGTATATATAATGGGGAGCGAAACGTGCAATGTGACCAGGGGAGAAGGAGAAAGTATATATAATGGGGGACGAAAGGTGGAAATATATGTGACCAGGAGAGAAGGAGAAAGTATATATAATGGAGGGCGAAATGTGCAAATATATGTGACCAGGGGAGAAGGAGAAAGTATATATAACGGGGGGCGAAAGGTGCAAATATATGTGACCAGGGGAGAAGGAGAAAGTATATATAACGGGGGCGAAAGGTGCAAATATATGTGACCAGGGGAGGAGAAAGTATATATAATGGAGGGCGAAAGGTGCAAATATACAGTTAGGTCCAGAAATATTTGGACAGTGACACAATTTTCGCGAGTTGGGCTCTGCATGCCACCACATTGGATTTGAAATGAAACCTCTACAACAGAATTCAAGTGCAGATTGTAACGTTTAATTTGAAGGTTTGAGCAAAAATATCTGATAGAAATTGTAGGAATTGTACACATTTCTTTACAAACACTCCACATTTTAGGAGGTCAAAAGTAATTGGACAAATAAACCAAACCCAAACAAAATATTTTTATTTTCAATATTTTGTTGCGAATCCTTTGGAGGCAATCACTGCCTTAAGTCTGGAACCCATGGACATCACCAAACGCTGGGTTTCCTCCTTCTTAATGCTTTGCCAGGTCTTTACAGCCGCAGCCTTCAGGTCTTGCTTGTTTGTGGGTCTTTCCGTCTTAAGTCTGGATTTGAGCAAGTGAAATGCATGCTCAATTGGGTTAAGATCTGGTGACTGACTTGGCCATTGCAGAATGTTCCACTTTTTTGCACTCATTAACTCCTGGGTAGCTTTGGCTGTATGCTTGGGGTCATTGTCCATCTGTACTATGAAGCGCCGTCCGATCAACTTTGCGGCATTTGGCTGAATCTGGGCTGAAAGTATATCCCGGTACACTTCAGAATTCATCCGGCTACTCTTGTCTGCTGTTATGTCATCAATAAACACAAGTGACCCAGTGCCATTGAAAGCCATGCATGCCCATGCCATCACGTTGCCTCCACCATGTCTTACAGAGGATGTGGTGTGCCTTGGATCATGTGCCGTTCCCTTTCTTCAAACTTTTTTCTTCCCATCATTCTGGTACAGGTTGATCTTGGTCTCATCTGTCCATAGAATACTTTTCCAGAACTGAGCTGGCTTCATGAGGTGTTTTTCAGCAAATTTAACTCTGGCCTGTCTATTTTTGGAATTGATGAATGGTTTGCATCTAGATGTGAACCCTTTGCATTTACTTTCATGGAGTCTTCTCTTTACTGTTGACTTAGAGACAGATACACCTACTTCACTGAGCGTGTTCTGGACTTCAGTTGATGTTGTGAACGGGTTTTTCTTCACCAAATAAAGTATGCGGCGATCATCCACCACTGTTGTCATGCGTGGACGCCCAGGCCTTTTTCAGTTCCCAAGCTCACCAGTCAATTCCTTTTTTCTCAGAATGTACCCGACTGTTGATTTTGCTACTCCAAGCATGTCTGCTATCTCTCTGATGGATTTTTTCTTTTTCTTCAGCCTCAGGATGTTCTGCTTCACCTAAATTGAGAGTTCCTTAGACCGCATGTTGTCTGGTCACAGCATCAGCTTCCAAATACAAAACCACACACCTGTAATCAACCCCAGACCTTTTAACTACTTCATTGATTACAGGTTAACGAGGGAGACGCCTTCAGAGTTAATTGCAGCCCTTAGAGTCTCTTGTCCAATTACTTTTGGTCCCTTGAAAAAGAGGAGGCTATGCATTACAGAGCTATGATTCCTAAACCCTTTCTCCGATTTGGATGTGTAAACTCTCATATTGCAGCTGGGAGTGTGCACTTTCAGCCCATATTATATATAGAATTGTATTTCTGAACATGTTTTTGTAAACAGCTAAAATAACAAAACTTGTGTCACTGTCCAAATATTTCTGGACCTAACTGTATGTGACCAGGGGAGAAGGAGAAAGTATATATAATGGAGGCGAAAGGTGCAAATATATGTGACCAGGGGAGAAGGAGAAAGTATATATAATGGAGGGCGAAAGGTGCAAATATATGTGACCAGGGGAGAAGGAGAAAGTATATATAATGGAGGGCGAAAGGTGCAAATATATGTGACCAGGGGAGAAGGAGAAAGTATATATAATGGAGGGCGAAAGGTGCAAATATATGTGACCAGGGGAGAAGGAGAAAGTATATATAATGGGGAGCGAAACGTGCAAATATATGTGACCAGAGGAGAAGGAGAAAGTATATATAATGGAGGGCGAAAGGTGCAAATATATGTGACCAGAGGAGAAGGAGAAAGTATATATAATATGGGCGAAATGTGCAAATATACAGTTAGGTCCAGAAATATTTGGACAGTGACACAATTTTGGCGAGTTGGGCTCTGCATGCCACCACATTGGATTTGAAATGAAACCTCTACAACAGAATTCAAGTGCAGATTGTAACGTTTAATTTCAAGGTTTGAACAAAAATATCTGATAGAAATTGTAGGAACTGTACACATTTCTTTACAAACACTCCACATTTTAGGAGGTCAAAAGTAATTGGACAAATAAACCAAACCCAAACAAAATATTTTTATTTTCAATATTTTGCTGCGAATCCTTTGGAGGCAATCACTGCCTTAAGTCTGGAACCCATGGACATCACCAAACGCTGGGTTTCCTCCTTCTTAATGCTTTGCCAGGTCTTTACAGCCGCAGCCTTCAGGTCTTGCTTGTTTGTGGGTCTTTCCGTCTTAAGTCTGGATTTGAGCAAGTGAAATGCATGCTCAATTGGGTTAAGATCTGGTGATTGACTTGGCCATTGCAGAATGTTCCACTTTTTTGCACTCATGAACTCCTGGGTAGCTTTGGCTGTATGCTTGGGGTCATTGTCCATCTGTACTATGAAGCGCCGTCCGATCAACTTTGCGGCATTTGGCTGAATCTGGGCTGAAAGTATATCCCGGTACACTTCAGAATTCATCCGGCTACTCTTGTCTGCTGTTATGTCATCAATAAACACAAGTGACCCAGTGCCATTGAAAGCCATGCATGCCCATGCCATCACGTTGCCTCCACCATGTTTTACAGAGGATGTGGTGTGCCTTGGATCATGTGCCGTTCCCTTTCTTCTCCAAACTTTTTTTTCCCATCATTCTGGTACAGGTTGATCTTTGTCTCATCTGTCCATAGAATACTTTTCCAGAACTGAGCTGGCTTCATGAGGTGTTTTTCAGCAAATGTAACTCTGGCCTGTCTATTTTTGGAATTGATGAATGGTTTGCATCTAGATGTGAACCCTTTGTATTTACTTTCATGGAGTCTTCTCTTTACTGTTGACTTAGAGACAGATACACCTACTTCACTGAGAGTGTTCTGGACTTCAGTTGATGTTGTGAACGGGTTCTTCTTCACCAAATAAAGTATGCGGCGATCATCCACCACTGTTGTCATCCGTGGACGCCCAGGCCTTTTTGAGTTCCCAAGCTCACCAGTCAATTCCTTTTTTCTCAGAATGTACCCGACTGTTGATTTTGCTACTCCAAGCATGTCTGCTATCTCTCTGATGGATTTTTTCTTTTTTTTCAGCCTCAGGATGTTCTGCTTCACCTCAATTGAGAGTTCCTTAGACCGCATGTTGTCTGGTCACAGCAACAGCTTCCAAATGCAAAACCACACACCTGTAATCAATCCTAGACCTTTTAACTACTTCATTGATTACAGGTTAACGAGGGAGACGCCTTCAGAGTTAATTGCAGCCCTTAGAGTCCCTTGTCCAATTACTTTTGGTCCCTTGAAAAAGAGGAGGCTATGCATTACAGAGCTATGATTCCTAAACCCTTTCTCCGATTTGGATGTGAAAACTCTCATATTGCAGCTGGGAGTGTGCACTTTCAGCCCATATTATATATATATAATTGTATTTCTGAACATGTTTTTGTAAACCGCTAAAATAACAAAACTTGTGTCACTGTCCAAATATTTCTGGCCCTGACTGTATATATAATGGAGGGCGAAAGGTGCAAATATATGTGACCAGGGGAGAAGGAGAAAGTATATATAATGGAGGGCGAAATGTGCAAATATATGTGACCAGGGGAGAAGGAGAAAGTATATATAATGGGGAGCGAAACGTGCAATTATATGTGACCAGGGGAGAAGGAGAAAGTATATATAATGGAGGGCGAAATATGCAAATATATGTGACCAGGGGAGAAGGAGAAAGTATATATAATGGAGGGCGAAATGTGCAAATATATGTGACCAGGGGAGAAGGAGAAAGTATATATAATGGAGGGCGAAAGGTGCAAATATATGTGACCAGGGGAGAAGGAGAAAGTATATATAATGGAGGGCGAAAGGTGCAAATATATGTGACCAGGGGAGGAGAAAGTTTATATAATGGGGGGCGAAAGGTGCAAATATATGTGACCAGGGGAGGAGAAAGTTTATATAATGGGGGGCGAAAGGTGCAAATATATATGACCAGGGGAGAAGGAGAAAGTATATATAATGGAGGGCGAAAGGTGCAAATATATGTGACCAGGGGAGATGGAGAAAATATATATAATGTTTGATAGACTGCACTCACTGCAAGCTTCAGTAGGTGGTGTGCACTACAGGCCCACTAAAAAAAGAGTCCGCAAGCACTTGTCAGATGCGGCAAACCACGAGGCGGTATCTATTTCATCTGTTTCACCGCATTTAATCAGAAAACACAAAGGAAGACCTCTCATGATTTAAATTCAGAGGGATAGAAAAAGAGTTTCAGCCAGAGGTGGCAATCATTGGCAAAAATTGTTAAACCGCGAGAGCAGCTGGGAAGCCGTGTACCTGACTCTAAATTTGAGACAGGACTTAATCGTATGCTAGTAGATAAAAAGTATTAGAATAAAAAGTTAAAAATAATAATTATAATTAGTTAATGTTGGTTAAAAAATTACTAGAAATAACAGGTTAATATATTTAAAATATTCTTAATTTTTATTTTATTTTTCTCTATCTAAGATTGCCTGTTTTTATATATATATATATATATATATATATATATATATATATATATATATATACACTGTATATGCTTGTGATATGCTCTCTTAATTGCCTATAATTAATTAATTAATTGAAAAACTAAGACGTTAAAGATTATTCAAGAAACAATTTAAATATATATATATATATATATATATATATATATATATATATATATATGCAAATAGGGTAATACACACCCTTGTTTGTTAATGAGCACACACCTGGTGAAGGGAACCACTTCCTACTAGTATATATAGGAATTAAACATCACAGTAATATTAGACCATGATGAAGGCAAGCATCTAATACTTAAACGCGTAGTTGTATACCCTATATACTATTTTAGTATTCCACTCTGTCAATTTTTTACATAAATAATGGAATTTTAATGAATTTATAAATAAAAATTAAAAAATAAAATTATGAAAATTTTCTAAATTATTTTTTTGGGGAAAAACAAAACCAAAAATTGTCACGGGATACTACGCTGCTTTCTTTATTGTTTTTATAAAGCTGTGATGTTTGCATCCCCTGGCCTTTCCTAACAATGATAGTGAACAAGCCATAACCCTAAGGCTATGTGTCCACGCTGCGGAAAATGCGCGGATTTTCCGAAAACCTGCAGCATTGGCACTTCCAAGCCATTTCAATGGCATTTTGGAAATGCTGTGTCCATGCTGCGGATTTTTCCACGGCGAATTTGCCGCGGATTTTGATCCGGAAAAATCTGCAGCATGTCAATTATTGTTGCGGATTTTGATCCGGATTTTGGCTATAGAATGGGGGGAAAAAAAAATCCGCATCAAAATCCGCGGCAGTTCCGCGGCAAATCCGCGGCAAAAAATAGGTGCGGATTTGCCGCGAAAGTCGCGGATTTTCATGCAGAGAAATCCGCAGCAACATTCTACCGTGGACACATAGCCTAACAGGCTAACTAAGGTCTGAAACCTTGGCCAAAATTCTCTGAGCAGACAAATCTCCAAGGGTACCAAAACTTTTGCATCAGGACGTTTTTTCTTTTTTATAATTTTGAAAATGTAAAAGATGAAAATATTTTTTTTGCCTAAAATAGAAAGGAAATGTGTCATCTTTAACTTTATGCCTTTTAGAGATCATTTCATCTTCAACTTGCTGAACTGGTCATAATAACAGTAATTGTGACCAGGGGTGCAAAAAAACGTTTACATGCCACTGTATATGATCAGGGAGAAGGTGCATTGGGAGCTGGAAGGTGCAAGTAAATTTGACCAGGGAGAAGGAGAAAGTATATGTAATGGGGGACGGAAAGGTACAGCTATATGACTGGGAAAATGACAGGGCCGCAAGGTGCAAGTGTATGTGAGCAGAGTTATTAGCGGGCCAGTGCATGTTATTAAGGCAGAAGAGTCATTGGGGGGATACAAGGTGCAAGTGCATGTGAGCAGAGTTATTAGGGGGCCAGTGCATGTTATCAAGGCAGAAGAGTCATTGGGGGGATACAAGGTGCAAGTGTTTGTGATCGGGGGAGAAGGATCATTGCGGAGTCCACAAGATGCAAGTGTATGTTATCAAGGGATGAGTCATTAGAGGGACACAAGGTGCAAGTGTATGTTATCAAAGGAGAAGAGTCATTGGGTGTTCACAAGATGCAAGTGTATGTTATCAAGGGAGAAGAGTCATTGGGGGGACACAAGGTGCAAGTGTATGTTATCAAGGGAGAAGAGTCATTAGGGGGACACAAGGTGCAAGTGTATGTTATCAAGGGAGAAGAGTCATTGGGGGGACACAAGGTGCAAGTGTATGTTATCAAGGCAGAAGAGTCATCGGGGAGGCCACAAGGTACAAGTGTATGTGACCAGGAGAGAAAGTTCAATGGGGGGGCCACAAGGTGCACATGTATGTTATCAAATGAGAAGAGTCATTGGGGGTTCACAAGGTGCAAGTGTATGTTATCAAGGGAGAAGAGTCATTGGGGAGGCCACAAGGTACAAGTGTATGTTATCGCCCACACTCACGAAGAAGCCCCCAGCGTCAGGGTATTTGTCCTCTTCCTTTGCTCCTGACATGTTGTCTTCGCAGCCTAACACTAGTATTTATGGCTGCTCATTTACTTTTTTGTACCTCCTTGTCTCCTTTGCTGCTATTATAGTGCTTTGGGCCATTGCATTTAGCATTACCTCCATTGCTCCTACTTGAGTACTTTGGGTCAGTGCAATAACTATGCCCCTCTAAATGCTGTTTTCTTGTATTTGGGTCTGTGCATTACGTTTTGGGCTATATTTATCTATACCAATTTTGGTCTTATATTTTTTTAAAGCTCATATATTGTCTATCCCTCTTTCTTATACCCTATTTTGCACAGATGGGCAAGTGCAATATTTTTTTATCTATGTGCTGTATGTATTTTCTATCTTTGAGGTCGGTTATATCCCTTTTTTTCTTGGTCCATTCCTTGATATTCTTTAGTCGCAGTATTTTGAGAGTGTTAAAAAAAATTCTGAGATTGTGTAATTTTTATATCATTTTATATTTGGAGAGTGCAATATACAATATCAATTTTTTCTGGGAATGTGCAATATTCACATTTATTTGAATCTGTTTCTTCTGCACTGAGGATCTCTAGTGGTCAATTGCTGAATATACTTCTCTTGAAAATATTCATTTGCGGTACATACGTGTTTTTATAGGATGCTTATTGATAAAATGTTCTCGGCTTATCCCCTTTGTCTGTTTTTTAATATTATTTTCCAATAAAGATGTTATTTGTATTTATTCCTGGCTATGTGCTCTATTTTTATTCTAGGATTTTGTATGTTATCAAGGCAGAAGAGTCATTGGGTGGGCTATAAGGTGCAAGTATATCTGATCGGGGGACAAGGGTCATTGCGGGGTCCATATGGTGCAAGTGCATGTTATCAAGGCAGAAGAGTCATTGGGTGGGCTATAAGGTGCAAGTGCATGTTATCGGGGGACAAGGGTCATTGCGAGGTCCACATGGTGCAAGTGCATGTTATCAAGTTAGAAGAGTCATTGGGGGGGCTACAAGGTGCAAGTGTATGTGATCGGGGGAGAAGATCATTGAGGGGCCACAAGATGTAAGTGTATGTTATCAAGGGAGAAGAGTCATTGGGGAGGCCACAAGGTGCAAGTGCATGTGATCAGGTGAGAGGAGTCATTGGGGAGGCCACAAAATACCAGTGTATGTTATCAAGGGAGAAGAGTCATTGGCTAGGCCACAAGGTTCAAGTGTATGTTATAAAGGGAGCAGAGTCATCAGGGAGGCCACAAGTTTCAAGTGTATGTTATCAAGGGAGAAGAGTCATTGGGGGGCCACAAGGTACAAGTGTATGCTATCAAGGGAGAAAAGTCATTGGGGGGGCCACAAGGTACAAGTGTATGCTATCAAGGTAGAAGAGTCATTGGGGAGGCCACAAGGTTCAAGTGAATGTTATCAAGGGAGAAGAGTCATTGAAGGCCCACAAGGTACAAGTGTATGCTATCAAGGGAGCAGAGTCATTGGGGAGGCCACAAGGTACAAGTGTATGTTATCAAGGGAGAAGAGTCATTGGGGAGGCCACAAGGTTCAAGTGTATGCTATCAAGGGAGAAGAGTCATTGGGGAGGCCACAAGGTACAAGTGTATGTTATCAAGGGAGAAAAGTCATTGGGGAGGCCACAAGGTACAAGTGTATGTTATCAAGGGAGAAGAGTCATTGGGGAGGCCACAAGGTTCAAGTGTATGTGATCAGGCGAGAGGAGTCATTTTAGGGCCACAAGGTGGAAGTGTATGTGATCGGATGAGAAAAGTCATTATGGTGCCACAAGGTGCAAATGTTTGTAATCGAGGGAAAAGTGGCACTGAGTGGGGACTATAAATTCAGCCATTTTCTCTTTTGCCACTTTTATTACTGTGAAAGTAGTTCTTTAAATCAAAATTAGCAATAATACCTCATAAACCCCAACAGGAGTAATAATCCAAATAGCAAGAAGGGGGGTGTGTTTACAGATAAGGACTAGACGCTTAAAATATAACTTTTAATAATGTGTTCATTAATAAGTGACAACTCACTGCATAAAAACGTGAACTAAAAATGAACCACTAGGCCTCCAAGCTCAAATTGGGCCTATGTGGTGCATAAGGCACATCAGACCAAAACATCCCATATTAAACACACTTAGATACACTTAGAAAAACGTGGTTAAAGAACCCAAAAAAATACCCAAAAAGAAGGAACCGTCCTCGTATGTGGTATATGGGTTTACATGTAATGGGACCATAAACAAGTATAAATCAGACCTTTTTGGGCACCTAGGATACCACCCTTCAGCGTCAAAAATGGATCCCGTTATAAAAAGGAATGGTCTTACCGTGGCTCAATGGGCATACCTATGCCATGCAGACCAAGAGCTTCATGTTGTGGACTTAGTAAATACCAAATATAGCTCAAGATCCACTATATTAAATGGCTGTAGAAATCGCATTCTCCCACTGCGTTTCATAAATACTATTCATCAGGGGAGTCTTCGTAATAGATGCTCTGCATCCCGTCAGTATCAAAGAAACTGACCTTCAAAAATAGATTGCCCCATACATACTGTAACCAAAGCAATAATGAAATAAATAAACCCATATTCAAATTACATATACACATACACCCAGATGTAGGCGATAAGTAGAAGCCCACTCACCAAAGATGTCCAAAGTAGACGGACACCAAACAGAATGTGCCGCGCTGTCAGCTTTAAAACCGCCAATTTATATCATACGCACATGCGCAGGTAGTACACATTGATGACGATTTTACCCAGCTTTCTCAGTACCGGAAGTAACCGCGTTACCATAGCGATGGCGGCCGCGTCATCGAAGATGCGCCGGCCGCATCATCACAAGTGCCTGGAACGCAAGCTACCAACCAGGGATTTGAAACAAAATACATCCCCACATTGAACGTTATGCTAGCGTTACAGCGCTACAAGGCTGGTAATAGCATCAGGATATAAAACCTCTGATGACAGGTATATAACAAAGCCTACACAATATCAGGCCTATCTCTTCATTAAACGTACACTCATACAGGCAACCATGCCAAAGAGGTAAAACCCCTATAGAAAAAGTTTTCTCAGACTATTCACATATAAGATAACTACAAATAGTCCAGGCATGAACGAAACCATGAATTTAATTTAGGAAACCATATAAAGGAAAGTCAGGTATATCACCTCCAAAAATAATTGCCGTACATGTACCAGCCATATACTGTAAAGGGTAACAGGCCATCCTCATGACCCACTTACATAGTTCACCCTCAGCAGTATACCAGGGGTCAGCCATGTCAGAAAAAAGAGGGTTTTTTTATCATACTAGGGCCAGATATCAGGAAAGAAGAAAAAAGGAGAAAACTTAAGTGCCCACTAACCTGAAACCTAACCTAATAATCTATCTCTTCCTAAGCACCGGAGGTTGGCACCCTAAAATAACCTACGCCAGTGACGCCCCCACTCAACATCGACTGTCCCTCCTAAACACACTATATGACAAAGGGGAGTGTTACATAACAAATAATAACCCTTTAAAAGTAAATTTTATTAATGTAAGCTTAACATTTATCCAAAAACCCTGTGCAAATACAAAAGAAAAAAGGGAGGAGGGTAAAGTTCTCACCCTATTAGATGCACCTCCCTCCTGTCCACTACCTACCGCGGAGGTTGGCACCCTAATAATAACGTATGTGGTGCCCCCACTCAACGACGGCTGTCCCTATAGGATTCCCTATTATATCCTCACAAAAGTCATGAAAAGTAGAGGGCAAGAAATAAAAGGGTAGGGCACAATTAAAACAGTGGACAGGGTACTACGGACAACACATGTACCACAATCTGGTATGGAATCCAGATTGAGATATGGGTACACACGGATTCTTATGCTCATGGGAGGGAGTCCTAATGTAGATACGACCCCTCTTATCCCTAAATTAGGATGGGACAATACCCCAGAAGGAAGAACCCAGTGACCCTAAACTCAGACTGACCTCAAAAAAAGCCCTGGCACACCCTGAAATGATAAAAAGCCAGGGGTATCAATAGTAACAAGGTGCACAGTAAATAATGCTTACACCGTCAACATACTATGCATACTTAATAAAGTGCACAAAACAGATAATCAGCCAGATAAAGTGCAAATGCATTAAAGTGCGCAAAATATTCATTCACAGTCTAGTTTTTAAAGCAATTAAAGTGCAATTGATCAGACAGTTCATATGCTTCAGCAAACCAAGGTTCAAGTAAAGTGCTGATGCATAATAAAGTGCAAATGCATAATATAGTGCAAACAAGTTCTGGGCAGACAAACTGATAAAGATGAGGTAGTCAAAACACTTATCGTGCAGATATCACATGTGTGTCCCAAAGATGCCTCAGAAATGCCTCAACGCGTTTCTCCAACAGCGGATCATCAGGAGGCTTGATAAGAAAAATGCCAATTGTTATCAGGATAGCATGATATCTGGATGAAGAGGGGGGACCCGATAGACTAGGGTCTCCTTAAATAGTATACCAAACAGGACATAGCCCCCTCACCATCCCGCCCATCCCACCCCGTCCTGCCCCCAACACAACCCAGCCCCCACCCATATAACAACACCCCCAAAGCATAAGATAATATAATATAAAGATCCCAGTCGGGTTAGATCTAGATCCGTATCCCCAATATTTATTTGATAAAACATCACATAAACTTGCAATAATGGATCTAAGTAACATTCCAAACTCCGCTTACGTGATGAGAAAACCGGAAGCGGATGTGATGTTAGGGCCAGGGGATAAAACTGTCCCTCACCCGCGTTCCAGTTAAATTATCGCTTACGTTCCATTATAGCGACGCACACCGGAGGCAGAAGTGATGTCGTGCAGATACACGCCTCACGCAGCAAGGGGGTGGGTACACTTGATGCTTGCGTTCCACACTGGAACGCACCACCATGTAATAAGACAGAAGATCAATCTCAGCCTAGGTCTGGATGCAGATGCAATAACAAAAAGAGAGGTGTTTTATTTATTGCGCGTTCATTGTTAACATGTTTAATTGACAGAGTATTACGCAAACCGGCATAAGTAAATATAAATATCATTCCAGGCTCCGCTCACATAATGAGAGAGCCGGAAGCAGATGTGACGTCAGGGCCATGGGATAAATCCATCCCTCATCTGCGTTCCAGTTATATCACCGCTTACGTTACATTACGGCGATGCACAACGGAAACGGAAGTGTCGTCATTCCTATACACGCCTCTCATAGCAAAGGACAGATACACCAGACGCTTGTGTTCCATACTGGAACGCACCGCTATATAATAAGGCAGAAGGACAATATCAGCCTGAGCCTAGACGCGGATGCAATAAAGATATATCATCCATTGCGAGTTCATTATTAACATGTCCACCAAGATGTTTCATTCAAACATCATATATATAAAGGCTGAGTATAAGGATCTCCCCATTAAGGGTTATCAAACATGTTAAATTAAGCGTCTGCATCCTCCCTTTTACCATCATAACAGAGACGTGCTTAAAGATGGCAATGATGGGGACCAATTCAAAAACCACAAGACATTAAGAATATTTTAAATAAGGGAACACTTATCCTCCCCTCCAGGGGTACCGTAATTTCAAGCCCCATCTCCCATAATAGATAAGTGGGGTGGGGGGGAGGTTTTGGGGGGGGGCAGACGGGTAGGCACGGGGCAGGGAGGGCAGGAGCGGAAAGAAAGGACCAAGCCACATCGGGCATACACATTTTACTGTCACCATTACATTATAGTATAGATTAAACAAATTTACCTCCCTGTAGCGGGATCCAGACCAGCAGACAACAGGGACCAAAAACATTAACCTAGGGCTTCAGAGAAAACACGCATAAGAAATCTGCTCGTTTAATCACCCAGGGTGCACTGATTCCATTCTGAAAATCCATTCGCATTCTTTTCTCAGGAGAGCCCTATCGTGATCGCCACCTCTGGGATTGCTCTTGACCACGTCCAGAACCCGAAAATGTACTTGATGGATATCACGCCCATGGTAGCCATTCACATGTCTCCCCAAGGGGGTATCCCGTTGGTTATGTATGTCGCCAAGATGTTCCCCCACTCTCCTGCGTAATTCCCTCTTTGTTTTGCCCACATAGTCCATGGGGCATGAGCATGTGGCTACATATATCACTCCCGGCGTCTTACAGTTTGCAAAGGACCTTAGGAAGAACTCCTTCCCATTCTTTGCACTCCTTACAGATTTTGATGGTCTCATGGAGTTACAATATGTGCAGTCACCACACCTGAAGAAACCACATAAGCCCCTATTCAGCCAAGTACCAGGATGTTTTGGTCTCGTGTAGCAACTATGGACTAATCTATCCTTCAGAGACCTACCTCTCCTATATGTGATACTAGGTTTTTGAGAGATCATATGCCTCAAATCTGGGTCTAGAGTGAGAATGTCCCAGTGCCTATCAAGCACCTTACGAACTCTTTGGTTCTGGCAATCAAAGGTGCCGATCAGCCTGGTAATATCATCCTCTTTTTTCCTCTTACCACAACCATGGAGGAGCGCCACGCTGCTCTGCCTCTCTGCGTGATCCCGGGCACAATATAACACTTTTTGGGGATATCCTCTATCAATAAAGCGCCTAGTCATGTCCCTTGCTTGTGATTGATAGACCTCCAGTGTCGAACAGTTCCGCCTCAACCGGAGATATTGGCCCTTTGGAATGCCATTCTTCAGTGGGAACGGATGATGGCTGTCCCACCTTAAAAGATTATTGGTGGCCGTGGGCTTCCGATATGTACTGGTGGAGAGGACGCTGTCCGGCTCCTTTTTGATGTTTACGTCCAAAAAAGGCAACTCATTCATATTCACTTCCGAAGTGAAATGAAGATTCAACTCAATGATATTCAGCAACTCTACAAACCTCTGAAAACGTTTACTGGACCCTGACCACAAAATAAAGATGTCATCAATATATCTTGACCACAATAAAATGTGTGGCTGCCACCAGTGGTCCCCATCCATAAAGACGATGGTTTCTTCCCACCAGCCCAGGAAGAGGTTAGCATACAAGGGAGCACAAGGGCTCCCCATAGCTGTCCCCCTGAGCTGGTGGAAGTACTTACCGTCGAATCTAAAGAGGTTGTGATGTAATAAGAAGTCCAGTAAATCAAGAAGAAACCGATTATGGTCCAGATGTTCCCTGGTTTGGGTATTAAGATAATATTCAGTTGCCTTCAATCCCAATTCATGAGGTATATTACAGTAGAGAGCCTCTACATGAATGGAAGCCAGAAGCAAGTCCTCTCCCACTCTAATGCCATCCAGTTTACCCAGTAAATCGGCTGTATCTTGCATATAGGACGGAAACGAGGTGACGAAGGGGCATAATATCTCATCAATATAGACTCTGCTATTTTGTATAAATGAGTTCACGCCTGATATAATTGGACGTCCCTTCAATACCTCGAGTCCTTTGTGAACCTTGGGTAAGGCATAGAAAGTTGGCATAATTGGAAACGAAGGTTTCAGGAATTCAAATTCACTGTTAGTTAACAAGCTAACTCTCCTTGCCTCCTCAAGTATCACAAGCAAGGATAATTTATACTCATTGAGAGGATTAGAGGGGGGTACCTCATACATGTCTCTATCCCCTAGGATACGGTGGCACATCTCTAGATATCTTTCATGGCTCATAATCATGAGGTTGCCACCTTTATCCGAAGGTTTTATAACTAAACTTTCGTTTTTCTCAAGATCCTGCAGCGCCAAGAATTCCTCATCAGTAAGGTTATGACCCAGATTATCATCCCTGCGGGGAATCTTTTTAAGATCCCTTTCAACCAGTCTCAGGAATAGATCGATGTTTGTAGTATCACCCTGTGGGGGCATCTTCGTACTTTTAGCTTTGAGTTTTGTGAAAGGGCCACGGCCCTTACCATTGTTAATATCCTGTTCCTGAAGAAGTCCTAGGAGTGACTGGTATCCCTCTTTTTCCTCTTCTGTCAATCCCATTCTTTTGCAGCTCTCTCTATCATTATTAAGGAAGAATTTCCTCAATTTTAATTTTCTCCCGAAGAGCTGAATGTTCTTAACCCAATGGAAACAGTTAAAATCGTTCGTAGGTACGAACGAAAGACCCTTTCTCAGGATACCATACTGTCTCTCATTTAGGGTAAAGTCGTATAGATTAATGATTTGGCTCCTATTCAGCCCTTCACACTGGGTAAACTCAACAGCTAATTCACCCGGTTCCTCAATTGGTATACCCGGGATATCCCTTGTTCTAAAAAAGATGCCTTCGTCCCCCCTGATGCTGCAGAGGTAGATACAGATGAAGAACCTGATTCCTGTCCATATGATCTTGTGTTTATGGGATCCCTTGTGGGGTACGTGTTCCTTGCTCCCCGGCGCCATCGTCTATTCTGCCGTCTCCCTTTGTTATTGAACCAGGCTTCTCCTCCCACCATCTCTGTGTCAGAGACCTCTTGATCAGAAGAGGAAATATCCGTGTCTCTCTGGGTTGGGCTTACAAAATTATATGCCTGGTTCGTGGTAAACTCTCTCAGGTCTCTCTGAAATTCTAGATGTTTCCTCTCTTTGATATACCCCTGATATTTTTCAATAGAGACCTGCAGGGCACTTTCCCTCTTATTTAAGTCAGGATCTGATTTAAATTTAAGGATGTTTTCAATATCCGAATTTAGTTTAGTTGTGGCCTGTTCCAATAGTGTCTTCTCTTCTTGCACCAATATAGTCATGAACCTGAGAGAAGACGCTATTGGTTCTTTTTGCCAGGCCTCAAGGAGTTTTGGGCTTGAGGTACGGGGGGATGGGCGGAGATTAATTCTTAGGCCTTTGGGGACAATTCTATTCTTTAGGTAGTTCTCAAGAGCTTTAATCTCCCACCAGGATTTTGTATACTTCTTATATGATAAATATAGATCACCAAATTTTGTTTTTAAGGAGGTAATCCCAACTCTGCCTTCTGGGGTTTCTTTAGTACAAAATGCCTGGTTCGCGTCTTCCACCCAGGAGTCAACGTTGATGGGACCCGTCAGAAAGCTGGCCATAATAAACACACTATATGACAAAGGGGAGTGTTACATAACAAATAATAACCCTTTAAAAATCAATTTTATTAATGTAAGCTTAAAATTTATCCAAAAACCCTGTGCAAATACAAAAGAAAAAAGGGAGGAGGGTAAAGTTCTCACCCTATTAGATGCACCTCCCTCCAGTCCACTACCTTCCGCGGAGGTTGGCACCCTAATGATAACGTAAGTGGCGCCCCCACTCAACGACGGCTGTCCCTATAGGATTCCCTATTGTACCCTCACAAAAGTCATGAAAAGTAGAGGGCAAGAAATAAAAGGGTAGGGCACAATTAAAACAGTGGACAGGGTACTACGGACAACACATGTACCACAATCTGGTATGGAATCCAGATTGAGATATGGGTACACACGGATTCTTATGCTCATGGGAGGGAGTCCTAATGTAGATACAACCCCTCTTATCCCTAAATTAGGACGGGACAATACCCCAGAAGGAAGAACCCAGTGACCCTAAACTCAGACTGACCTCAAAAAAAGCCCTGGCGCACCCTGAGATGATAAAAAGCCAGGGGTATCAATAGTAACAAGGTGCACCGTAAATAATGCTTACACCGTCAACATACTATGCATACTTGATAAAGTGCACAAAACAGATAATCAGCCAGATAAAGTGCAAATGCATTAAAGTGCGCAAAATATTCATTCACAGTCTCATTTTTAAAGCAATTAAAGGGCAATTGATCAGACAGTTCATATGCTTCAGCAAACCAAGGTTCAAGTAAAGTGCTGATGCATAATAAAGTGCAAATGCATAATATAGTGCAAACAAGTTCTGGGCAGACAAACTGATAAAGATGAGGTAGTCAAAACACTTATCGTGCAGATGTCACATGTGTGTCCCAAAGATGCCTCAGAAATGCCTCAACGCGTTTCTCCAACAGTGGATCATCAGGAGGCTCGATAAGAAAAATGCCAATTGTTATCAGGATAGCATGATATCTGGATGAAGAGGGGGGACCCGATAGACTAGGGTCTCCTTAAATAGTATACCAAACAGGACATGGCCCCCTCACCATCCCGCCCATCCCACCCCATCCCGCCCCCAACACAACCCCGCCCCCACCCTCCTAAACATACCCTACAGTCTAAGGTGCATCTAAGAAAGGGGTGAAGGAAAGATGTTCATTTAGACCAATGGGTGCCAGAGTGTTCAGGTTATAAATCCAAAAACACTGTTTTTGTAGGATTTTTTTATCCCAGTTCCCCCCCTTACAGGAGGTCTAACATGGTCAATGCTCATTATTCTAATACAATTTTTATTCCCCTCATGGAAATTGTTGACATGCCTAGCCACAGGTGTATCATTATTTTTTCTGATGTCATTCTTGTTTTCCTACTCCCCTTAGTTCTCTAATGGTTTTCCCTATATACTGTTTACCACAACAACACAATACCCTATATATTACTCTTTTCGTTTTGCACGTAATATAGGATCTAATCTCAAATTTTCTATCATTCGTGGAGTTACTAAATTCTTTACCTTCCTCTACAAGCTGACAGTTCACACAATCATGGCACCTGTAGCACCCCTTGATGTTATTCATCAACCATGTTGGTCTATTCTCCCTATAGGGACTATGCACTAGCCTGTCTCTAAGAGATCTTGCTTTCTGAAACGTAATGGCAGGGTGGTCCATTTATCCAACACAGGGTCCATTTTGAGAATAGGCCAGAATTTTGCAAGAGTCCGTCTCAAATTGATTGCACCATTGTTGAAAGTGGTAACAAATCTCAAAATATCGTCATTTTTTTGTTCATGCCTGGAATTCAAAATGTTCGTTCGATCCATATTACACACGGCCTCATAAGCATTTTTTACTATTGTATCGGGGTAGCCCCTCTCATTTAGCCTCTCCATCAGGTCTAAGGATTGTTCTCTGAAACCTGTTTCCTCCAAGCAATTACGTTTCATCCTGACAAACTGGCTTTTGGGGATTCCCTTTCTCTGGGATTTTGGGTGGGCACTTTCCCACCTCAATAGGGAATTAGAGAAAGTTTCCTTCCTGTATGTGCTTGTGACTAGACGACCATCACGTCCCTTCTCCACCACAATATCAAGAAAAGCCAATATTTCACTGTTCGTTTCAGTCGTAAAACAAAGACCAATGTCATTGTAATTCAGGGTATCAACAAAATTCTGAAAACCAGCCTCATGCCCCCTCCAAATCACAAAGACATCGTCAATATATCTAATCCACAAAACAATATCATCGGTGTCAAGATGTCCTCCAAACACAACGTTTTCCTCCCACCAGCCCAGAAGCAAATTAGCATACGAAGGAGCACAGCAACTCCCCATCGCAGTGCCCCATAGATGGTGGAAGTACTTACCGTAAAAAACAAACACTTTTTTTGTCAGACAGAAATGCAATGCTTTCATAACAAACTCATTATGTCCAGAGAGGTGACTACCCCTTGAATTCAAATAGTATTTTGTAGCCTCCAAACCAACATCATGACGAATTGAGGAATAGAGGGCCTCAACGTCAATGCTTCAAAGCAGCATACCCTCTTCAAGGAAAACATCATTTATCTTTCTCAAGAAATCCGTAGTATCCCCCAGATAGAAGTTGAGAGAAACCACAAAAGGGCGCAAAACCTTATCAACTTAACATATATACTCAACCTCTCTATAAGACTCCCCACACCTGACACAATTGGACGACCCTTAAGGGGATTCAACCCCTTATGAACTTTGCGTAGAATGTAAAATGTAGCTAGTATCGGAAAGGCTGGAAAAAGGTAGTCATATCCATTTTTGTCAATGATATGGTCATTGAGAGCTTCCCCCAATAAGGTTTTTAATTCATTCTTAAAAGTTGGAATTGGGTTACATGTTAAACGGGCATAACAATCCTAATCATTGATTATGTCCATGCAGATTTTCTTGTATACCTGGGAGTGCAGTATCACCACGTTCCCCCCTTTGTCAGAGGGTTTTATCGTGACACTGGAATCCCGCTCAAGCATTTGAAGACTCTCAACCTCTGCCCTGGTTAGATTGTATTGCATATCCCAAGATTTTGACCCTTTTTTTATGTCATCCGCTACCATGTTGACGAACACATTCACCACGTCAACTTCTGCGGTGTTTGGAGACATTTTACTGCTCTTATTTTTCAAGCTAGTTTTTCAAATCCTAGCCACCTCCTGATATTGGCAATAGCCAGGTGTCTATTAGCAAGTACTTACAGCAGGTCACTGAGAGGGCATCTGGGCGTGATTAGCATGACATTGTGCTGTTGGATTACTACTGTACGCAGGGTAACATCTGTGAAGTCCGGTCAGAAGCCAATTTGTTCCAATGTGGCTCTTAGAAAATCCCAATCCATTTGGTAAAATGATTCTTCCACGTGTACAGTCAAAATACATTGGGAGTGTGTGGCTCCTCCTCACGATTCATTAGCCTCATTTGTATTTTCTCTTGCTTTCCATCTGATTATCATAAATTAAAGATGTCAAAACAGATTCAATCTGTTCACCAAACTGCTGCAGGAGATTATTCTGATAAGCACAACACCCAGAGGAGGAGACAGGAGCTTTTCCATCACTGCCATCATCTGTACTCCAAATGAGGACATTCTGATATCAATGCAGATATGGAAATACACTGGAAAAAGCAGGCGTTTTATGACAAATTCCTTAATAAATTAATTGTAAAGTTTCATACCATTTTATGATGGACAACATTCTGAAAAAGAAAATATATTTTTTTAAACATGTATTTTTACTTGTTCACATCCATATTAATAAGTGAAATATAGTTTGTGCATAGAGAGTTATTCTCCGAGGTTTGGGAATAACCGTTTACATGGGCCTTTAAGGATTGACTCGGGAAAGTGAAACTTACGGAAACCTGATTTAAGACCCTAATCAACATAGGGTCTATAATGTGGGTATAATGTCTTCTAAAACCTTGGTGTAAAGTCATCTGTATCAGGTCTGTTCCCATGTGGGGTGTTTGTGATAGCAGCCACTGCCTCCTGTTCTGTAAAGTCCATCACTAGAGTGCGTTTATCCTCCATAATAATGGTTTAAAAAACCTTCTTGAGTGTGCGTTTTTTCTCATCGTTGTATGTAAATCTTCTTCAGCAACATCATCATGTGCCATTAATATAAAATGCATTATGGGACACTCAAAGCATGTCCATGTGACTAAGACTAGTGGACAGGGGAATAATAGGGGTAGTCCCTAATCCAGAGAGGGATGCAGTATCAGTGTCACGAATGGAGTAGGACATGTCCATATGTACCACGTAACACATGTTCAGACCAACGGGCGTCTGACGTACTACAAAAACACCACAAACAAAGGGGACACTTTAACAATGATAGGCCCTATGGCCTAGGGAGAGGGGTCAGGGGACACCTCCTAAACTCATCTCAAGATGTTACCTGAGCTCCCTAGCGTTTCTATACGGGGGGGGGTTTCAACCCATCGCCGATCCAGCTACGTAATCCCTGCTGTCTAGGCCTGCAAACACTCTGGCTAGGGAAATGGACGGCAGGAGACACTAGTCCCACCACTATACTAATAAACATGGAGGGAAAGGAAAGACAGGGGATAAACAGAAAGATACAAACACCAAACTTCACAGCAGAAGATTGTAAAGTAGCAGATGGATGGGCATAGGACAATTCCTCAGCAGCTCCTTCCATCAAGATGGCCAGAGTAGAATGACTTTTAACAACAGCAAGGACTGCTGGGAAAACTCCACTATTTAAACCTGAATGGGCATGGGCTCAAAGCAACAGCTGACCTGCACTGATGTGAGCTGCTGGCAACAAAATCTGACATTAACTCATAAGACGCCAAAGGAAAGGAAACTTTGCTTAAATGAGGAGTCTAGATGGAGATGGGAAGCTCTAGTCCTAAGGCTGTCACTAGTCGCAAAACAGCAGGGAGAAGACCGTGACAATCAGTCTGGCCTTTCAAAGCTCATAACTGGAGTGTAACATTTAGCAGTGGATGAATCAAGATATTGATCTATGGTGAAATAAAAATTATCTCCAACCTGCAAAATGCCCTCTACAAATCTTAAATGCTCACTCAAGCTGGATCCAGGTTGTGCAAATACCAATTTACTTCTGTAGTGGTTTGAGCATTCATCTTCATTTTCGGAACAAGCCAAACATTTAGGTCCGTTAGTGTTTCGAGAACTTAATGCCATAAATTCTTCTGGATCACAATTGAGGTTCCCTTAGATTTGGAATTCGGATTGGGTCTGTGTTCCCAGGTTGTAAAAGATCTGCCCTGAACAAATAGGGTAGGAACATGCCCCAAACGAAAATGTGCCTCCTGAAAAAGAAGAATATGGGCATGCAATTTATACGATTGATAATATTCGGGTGAGTTGTAGAACATTGAACCCCTTAATATTCAGAGAGCAGAGATGAATGGGTGTCATGGATGTCTTTATAGGTTAGAGAACAAGGGAGAGATATAAAGGAGAGATTGGTGACGAGAAAAAAACACAAGTAATCTTTCTCCTAAGGAGCACTAGGGAATAAATAAAATTATATCACACTCCAAAACTGAATAAGGATATTTACACCCCGACTACTAATGCTATTAGGTAACTCCATAGGTATTACCTCATAAGTGACATAATTCATAAACCTAATATCTAAGGAAAGGGGAGATTTAATGTCTCATACCATAAATATAAATTAGAAAATGTGTTGGTAGGGGTGAGGTGGTATCTTCAGTGTTTAGCACATCTAAATAAGTATACACTGGAAATCAAAATTCGAGAATAATGTATGATCAGTTGCTTTTTTCAAAAATAATGTAATCTCCATTGATGAACATTGATGATGCAGGTTATTTGTAAGGGATGCACCATACCATTAGAACAGTGGATCCAAAGTTTATCACCATATACCCTTTATTTTGCCCAAAACGTAATGATCATAATTAGACAACAGCAATGACTGTAGCACAGAAAAGATTACCAGTAAATTTTCTGAAGGTGACAACAGTCACCAATCAGTAGGACGTGCACCGGCAATCGCTGTGAATGACTTCAGCACATCTGTGGCCACAGGACATCACTAGTCTCTCACACTGCCCTGGTGTGATTTTGGCCCACTCTTCTTCCAGTCTCTCCCACAGTTCTTTGACTGTTGTGGGTTTTTTGGCCATAACTTTGTCTCCAAGGATTTTCCAGAGGGTTTCTATTAGGTTTAGATCAGGACTCTGGGCTGGCCATTTCATTGTTTCAATGTTTACTGTTTCAAGGAACTGCTTTACCCGTTTTGCTGTGTGACAACGGACATTGTCCTGCATGAAAATTACTGGCTGAGTGATTGATGAACACAAATAAGGAACCACATGTTGTAAAGAAGGTTCTGATCCACACTTGCATTCACTCTGCCATGTAACTGTATGAGAGGTCCAACTCCTGCTGCAGAAAACATTTTCCAAACCATGACACTTCCTCCACCGCCTTTAACTTAACACATTTTGGGTTCAGTCTTTCCCCAGTTTGTCTACGAACATAATGTTTCTCATCAGACCCAAATAAGTTAAACTTGCTTTCATCACTAAAATTAACTGTGGACACCTCTCTGCCCACATAAGATGCTCCTCACCAAAGGTGTGTCTAGCCTTGTGATTATTTCTGCAATTAGTTGTTTGGTCACTGCAGAGTGGGCTTTCAGTCCAAATGCTCTTGAACGTTGTGACATTGTATGACGAGACAAATCCTTACCCTGTTCAGTACTGAACTGGCGAGCAATTCCAGCTGCAGTTTTGAAACAATTACCCATGGAGATTCTCTGCATTATCTTGTCCACTCTTGTATTTGTCTTTCGAGGGCGACCAGCCTCCTTGGGGGATTTGAAAGAGTTTGTGATGTTGTAAAGATGCAATATTCTCAAAATCACAGATTTGGAATGACCAGCTTCTCTTGCTATGGCTGATAGGGTCACCTCTTTGGCCTTCATCTGGACAACTTGCTTCTGGAGGGTTTCAGTCACTTTGGAACTGCACACCATTTTTGCAAAGTCAGTGCAAACTGGAAAGTTAGGCTTCCAGTTATATAGGGTTTGTCAGATAATTAAGGAAATTAGCACCAGGTGCCAGATTAACACCAAAAACTTGCAGGTATCTGAAAGTGTTCTCTAATTTTCATCAATGTTCTTTTTCATTTATCTCATTTACATTTTTATTACGTGCTGTTGAAAAAAAATTCAATTTATGAAATAAGCTTAAAATACTGCGCGTTTCCTCATGTTAGGATATAATCACATAGGACGACACAATGACCGTAACAGTTAGGAAATTGTGTGTTCTTCTCTAATTTTGATCTCCAGTGTATGTGCCATCATACTGAGTGCCGTCATCTTCACTTCTACTATTTGTGCCATCAGACTTTGAGCTCTGCCTCAATCTAAAGACAGACAAGTATGTATTTTTTCGGAAAGTTGAGAGAGGACGTGCTGGAATACATACCGGTAATTTTCGTTTGGACAATATTGTTTGTCCTCCTCTGTTAACGTAACAAACACCCACAATAGTCACTGAAATAGTTCTAAACTGACAAAAGTATTTTTCAATTTATATTTTGTGAATATCAATTGCTTTTGAATTGTGGATGAACAGAAGATATCAATATAAATAACAGAAAAATACAAAAACAACAATAGTGAAAATGGCCTTGGCAAAAATTGTGGTAACCCTAGAAAAGATTGAAAATAATTTGACCATGGAGACATGTTAAACTAAGGTTTGTCCTATAATTAGTATCACAGGTGACTACAAACTTGTAATCAGTCAGTCCGCCTTGTTATGCTTGCAAGGCTAACAAGCAACTAGCGGACACACTGGGCCACAGCATACAAAAAGTCCCGAGGGGCTTGACTATGGAACCACACCTGGTTTCCCCCGAGCCTTTAATGGTTTGAGTGTTGCGCTGCAGGTGTGAGATTTAGTGCCACTCAGGAAGACTGATGCTGTGATGGCTTCCCCCAGGATTACAGACACAGTCTCTGAAGATAGGAACGGCAGCAGCAGCCGGCGTCGTGGATTCAGCCAGGACAGATGGATGGATGCGGTAGCAGGAGCCGATGTGGATACTTGCGACAGCAGGTTTCGTGGTAGGCGGCGGGGGACTTGTGATTCAAGCAGCAGCAGATTGGAAGTGCACTGAAACACGAATCAGAAGCAGACTATAGCACAACAGCAGCACTGAGGACCTGAGATCAAGCAATGTATCTAACTCATTGCCCAGGCACCTCCCTTAAGAGGAAGGTGCCTTAAATACCTTAAGCCTCACAGCTGACCTGAGAGGCACTTCCGGGCCAGGGCGCACTGGCCCTTTAAGAAATGGGACGTGTCCATGCGTGCACCCTCTAGGCAGTCCCAGGAGGCCTATATGGTGTGTGCAGGCTCTGGGAGACGGCAGCATGGACTGGGGAAAAGATTGCTACATCCAATATGCGGCCCTAGAGTTCAAGTCCATTTCCTCTCTGAATTAGCATTTGGAGAAGTGAAGGATATATGTTTGAAATGAACCTGCACAGTTTTGGTGAGAAAACCTTCATTTATGTACAATTAAAAATTCTTATTAAAGAATAAATGTAGTAAACGGGGAAACCTTCAAGACAGGACAACTACCATATGTAAATAAATGCATTAAATTGGTATCCAAATCAGTCTCTGAAAATTGTATTAAAGTGGCATTCTAGTGCAAAGTGTCTAGTGCAAAAAGCAAGGCATGGCAGTATCAATCCATTATAAGTCTGTTATCAGTATACATTTAGATATGAGTGCAAAGGGAAAAGGGGTAATCCAGCTCACCGTACTGCCTTGCTGGTGTGTTCCAGATCCTGCGCACGGATTTGACTTGGCAGTCAATCAATAATAGAAAAGTAAAAGAGTTCCAGCGCCAGGAGTAGGACAATTAAAAATCCATTTTATTGTGCCAATGCATATTAAAATTCCAGCAGGTACAGCATATCATTAGGATGGCAGCAGAATAACGCGTTTCGACGCCTCAGGTCTTAATCATGTTCTGACTTTGAATGCAACCAGCTTACTTTTGTTGAGTTTTCCCTCCACCAAAAATCAGAAACACATGTGCGGACTGCTCCAAGGCAGCTCCTGATATGGTAATGGTAGGAGAACTAAAGTAAGAGGAAAAAACAGCCAGTGTAGACAACATAAAACATAAATGACATAACATACATATTTTTAAAACGGAGATATGAAAACTCCAAATATAAGGTGACAAAAGATGAATATAACAATCAATAATCCATAATCATTGTAACATTCAAAAAACATCTCACATATTAATGTCTTATATGCAGTATACCACAATCCATTATCCCATTATCAGGGTTATATAAGTATGATGTATAGTAAGTATACTAAATGCATAAAAGTCGCATCATCAAGATTAGAAACATGATAGCAGATTCCTATAATTTCTCCACCATACTTTTTAGAGATACTTTCACTCAAATAATTAGATAAGGACAAAGAGACAGAAATCAGAGTATATTATATAAAAAAAAAATTTTTAATAATATTCTTCAAAATATTTTTATAAAAATACTTTATTTCAGATTGCTAAAATCATCACAAGGTCAAGAAAAAACATCACCAGAAAAAACATATAAACACATAAACAGGCAGAGGATCATTTCATATCAAAAAATCTATATCATAAAAATATCACCCCTGTCCCTTCACCAACATCTTCATCATGAGCCTCCTGATGAAAAGGTTTCCCTTGAAACGTACGTCGAGCTTTTGAGGGTGTCTCTGACCTTATATTAGGCAAGTATGGCAAATTGATGTCTGTTACACTTATTATTGGCCCCTGTTGTTAAGGGAGAAATTCATTCTCTTTGGGAGGAGTGGGCATTTATAAACAGCTTGAGTGGGCAAGCTATTAAATAAACTATAACTCATTGCCCCTTATTAAACCTATGGACATAGGAAATATCATTCTTAAAGGAGAAGTTATATTTATATAGAGGAGATTCCTCGTTTATTCCGCTCTTGTCTATAGGAGTAAAAACCTTCCTTTTGAACATTGGCTATTTACACTGGAGCTATTATATGTTTTTTTATTGATATATCGATATAATATTTATATATCTGTATATTTATTATTTATCAATTAATATATGTATTAGTGCTGTACTATGGATGTTGGTGAAGGGACAGGGGTGATATTTTTATGATATAGATTTTTTGATATGAAATAATCCTCTGCCTTTTTCACCAATAATCCTTTGGATCAGAGATCCCCTCTGTTTATGTGTTTATATGTTTTTTCTGGTGATGTTTTTTCTTGACCTTGTGATGATTTTAGCAATTTGAAATAAAGTGTTTTTATAAAAATATTTTGAAGAATATTATTAAAAAAAAATTTTTTTATATACAATATACTCTGATTTCTGTCTCTTTGTCCTTATATCATCAAGATTGTATCAGAGAGCAAAGGTTTTTTTTATTATTATTTTACCCTTTTGGAGAAAAAAAAAAAAACACAAACAAAACACCGCGGAGATTGGACCCCAGTTATAAAGGAGTTTCCCAACCAGTATATAATAGGTGATCCATTTATCTTATTAAAGCCCCTAAGAGGGAATCAGAAATGAACATATCAATATATAAGTATTTGATTTTTACCTTAATAGTGCAATATAAGATCTTGTCGGCTATTCATTCCATTTGGGTATCTGGTGCCCAGGGTGAAGATCCAGAAGGACTCCCTATTCAAGAGTTTCCTTCTGTGATCTCCACCCCGAACCGGTCTATGTACCTGTTCTATTCCCATGAAATGAAAGCCGCTGACATCCCCCTTGTGAATTGTGGCAAAATGCTTTGAAACCGCCGAGATCGCAACTGCATTGTGATTAGACACATCTGAGAGATGCCTCCTGATTCTAACCTTCAAGGGTCCTGTGGTGCAACCAGTGTATTGGATGTTACAGATTTTGCATGATATTAAATATACAATGTAAGAAGAATTACAATTTATCAAATTCTTGATGGTAAATGTTTTTTTATTTGCTATTGAAAAAAATGTTTTTCCTTTTTGTGCAAAATTACAAGCTTTACAACTGGCTGCACCACATTTATAAAAACCCTTCAATGTGATCCAGGAGGATCCCCCAGTACGGCCACTATCACTTATGAAAAGACTGGGGGACAGAATAGTGCTAAGTGTAGGTGCCCGTTTTGCAACACACCTAACATTATTCTGAATCACCTGTTTAAGAATAGGATCCTCATTAAGAATTAGTAGGTATTTTTTCACAATATTAGTAACAGTATGATATTGATTACTAAAATTAGTTGAAAAGACAATATTATTATTAGTTTTATTTTTCATAGGAGATGATTTATGTTTCAATAATAAGTCTTCCCTATTAATTGCACCTACAATTGTTTTGGCTCTATTGAGAGTCCAGGAAGGGTAGCCCCTCTTTGAAAGCCTGTTACAAACCTGTCTTTCTTCCCTATTGTAGTCACTGTATTGGGAACAGTTTCGTTTGGTTCGAATCAGTTCCCCCACCGGAATATTATTTTTTATCTGTACCGCATGGCAAGAATCTGCCGTTAGGATGGAATTAGTGGCAGTGGGTTTGCGGTAAGGAGAGACCATGACAAAGTTCGAATCACTGATAGATAACGTGATGTCCAGAAAATTCATTGTAGTTAAATGATGATAGGAGGTAAATTTCAAATTGAATTCATTAGTGTTCAAATATGAAACAAACCCCTGTATACAATCTTCTGGACCACACCAAGTCATCAGCAGATCATCCAGATATCTGCCATACCATAGCAGTCATCTGGAAAATGGATTCCCATCTGAATACAGGAAATCCTCCTCTCACCTCGCCATAACAATATTTGCCAGCGAGGGGGAGAAGCGAGCTCCCATACTAACTCCTCTGCACTGCAAATCAAAATTTTTGTCAAAAGAAAAATAATTGTGCTTTAGGAGAAAATCAATAGATGAGATTAAAAAGTCCTTCAAACAGGTGTCATAGTTACTGAATCTGTCTAGATGTTGAGAAAGGCAGCGTAATGCAACGTTATGGGGTATAGATGGATATAGCGAGATCACGTCGCATGAAAGCCAGGAATAATGAGATTTCCAACAAAAATTGTCCAGAGCTTTGACCACCTCTTTTGTATCCCTGATATAACCTGGTATATCAAGAATCAAGGGTTGAAAAAAATAGTCTATCCAGCCTCCCAAATTCTCCCCCAATGAGCCAATGCCAGAAACTATTGGTCTCAGTGGGGGAGGAAATACATTTTTGTGAACTTTTGGGAGGCAATGATAAATCGGAACTACAGGATTTTTGTTGAATAAGAGATCCTTGGTTTTCTCATTGATAGCACCCACACAGACTCCCTCCAAATTTTTCAATAATAGATTATTATAGTGTCTGGTGGGGTCTTGATCTAACTCTATATAGTTAGATATGAGGTATGGTCCAGGACTGAGCTGAAGTGAACCTCTTAAAAGTGCCTAGTGGAATAAAAAAAGCATATCAGTGAACACTGAACAGTAGACTTAGCATTATGCTTAGGTAAAGAGGAAAAAGTATATCTAATATATAAAGCCGAGTGTATGTGTGTGTGTGTGTGTGTGTGTGTGTGTGTGTTCGCTAAAGAAAGCCGCACCGTTGCATTTACAATCACAAAATTTTGCACAGACGCCTCATGTGACTCAGAGAACGTCATAGAATATGTTTTCATGGGAAAATTTATCCCCGCGCTTTACAGTTACTCTCCAAGAAAACTTCCTCCATTAAAGTCAATGGAGTTGCGAGCTAATGGTTATTAATAGGAGCAGTGATTGGTTGCTATAGTCAACAAAGGGCATTCATAGTATAAGAAGCTTATATGTGAGCTAATAAGATGTCGGTGAGGAGACAGATAGAGAGAGACAGAAAGAGACAGACAGGGAAAGAGACAGAGTAAGAGGCAGACAGGGAAAGAGATAGAGAGAGACAGACAGGGAGAGAAACCGAGGCATACGATCAAAGAGACAGACAGAGACAGACAGGGAAATCGACAGAGAGACAGACAATCAAAGAGACAGACAGAAGCAGACAGACACAGACAGTCAGGCACAGACAGGGAAAGAGACAGACATGGAAAGAGACAGAGAGAGACAGACAGTCAAAGAGGCAGACAGATACAGACAGGGAAAGAGACAGACAGGGAAAGAGACAGACAGACAAAGAAAGAGACAGACAGACAAGGAAAGAGACAGGGAAAGAGACATAGGAAGATGGGGAAAGAGATAGACAGGGAAAGAAACAGACGGGGAAAGAGACAGACCTGGAACGAGACAGACCTGGAAAGAGACAGACGGGGAAAGAGACAGACAGGGAAAGAGAAAGACAGGGAAAGAGACAGACCTGGAAAGAGATAAACGGGGAAAGAGACAGCCGGGGAAACAGACTGACAGAGATAGAGAGAGACAGACACAGACAGACATGTATAGAAACAGACACACATGGATAGAGACAGTCACACAGACAGAAAGAAAAGAGACAGACACACAGAGACAGGAACACAGAGACAGACAGAAAGAGACAGACAGACAGACACAGACTGGAAGAGAGACAGTTACTATCCTGGGCAATGCCCGGGTACTACAGCTAGTAACATATATTATGCCTATAATAGCCAATGCATTCCTGCATATGCTAATACTGAGAGAGAGAAACATCAGCTAGGTCTGGTAATGGCCTCATCCCTACGGCGTTTTGCTTCTTCTGGGGGTGTATTCAGTGCATCCTTATATACTGTGGGCCAGTGTAGATGGAAACCTGAAATTCCAATCAGCTGAGGGCTGCGGTGATGACGACAGATAGTGCATTCCCAGCCTCTCATACTGAAATTAGCTTTCGATCCAGCGCAGTGGAACGCATGCGGTCACGTGTACACGGGTCGGAAATACCTGAGAGCTGCGATATGCGCAGTGCTGCAAAACCACCAGTATGCAAATGGAAGTGTATAAATACCAATACATGAGAAAGGCTTGCATATCACTGTATGTTAACGTAAGAAAAGGTGTATCTGCTGTGGTCCGGTGGACAGAGACGTCGACCACAGAGCACAGGCTCAAGGGTTTGAATCCAGATGCATGAAAAGTGCTATTTGACTTTTAAAGCACATATTTGAAGAGCCGCAAAGGTGCCAAAACAGTAGAAACCCCCTACAAGTGACCCTGTTTTGAAAACTAAACCGCTTGAGGAAATTATCTAACGGTGCATTACGCATCTTGAATTCACACGAGCTTCATAGAATTAGAATTTTAAAACATTTGACCATGAAAATAAAAAATGTAATTTCTCTCCCCAAAAACGTTGCTTCAAATATTTCATTTTCACAAGGGTAACCAAAGAAAGTGAACTATACAATTTGTTAGCAATTTTTCCTAAGGTCACCGGTACGCCATATGTGGGGGAAAACTACTGTTTGGGCACATGGCAGGCCTCGGAAGGGAAGCAATGTATAGTGGAACCTTGGATTAAGAGTAACTTGGTTTGAGAGCATTTTGCAAGACAAGCAAAGCTTTCTAAAAATTTGTGTAATTGGTTTAAGAGCAATGATTTGTAATAAGAGTAAATACTCCCCGTGCACACTTCCAGTTCCGTCCTTTCACCGCCCTCTGACCCGCTCTGGAGGTAACTTTCTGTACATATGTACTGTATACTGTATACCATTGTGTAGTACAGTATATACTTTATAGAATGTCTATCAATTTGCATTTGTGGATACAGTATTGTACTTTCTTTCTGCTAACCAGTATAGCACATTGCTTGTACTGTAATTTAATTGCCTGTGCAGTACTCCTACCCTACGTTTAGCTTAGTTCGTCCCTTATTTTGGGAAGAATAGTTTTGGGGTGTGTTTTTAGGTATACTGTGCTAGAATAAAGGTTGTCAAAATTATACATCATTTTTTACCTCTATAGTGCACCTCTCGCACACCAATAATTCTATTGTAAGCAAACATGCAGTTTAATCTGTTTTATACGCTTTTCCTGTACTGTACATTATTTTGGATTAGTGTACTGTAATAATTTTATATGAATACAGTCCATTATATTGTATTACTGTAATAAGTTTGTATAAATACAGTAAATATTTTTGGGTTGTGGAACGAATTATCTGCGTTTCAATTATTTCCTATTGGAAAATTCGCTTTAATATAAGAGTAACTTGGTTTAAGAGCACGCTCCCAGAACCAATTATGTTCATAATCCAAAGTTCCACTGTATGTGACTTTTCAAGTGCAGATTTGGCCAGAGTAAGCTGCAGACGTCATATCGCATTTGAAGAGCCCCCAAATCAAATAAGTGACCACGTTTTGGAAACTATACCTTTTGTGGAATTTCTTCAGGAGGACTAGTGAGCATTTTAAACCCACAGATGACTCAATAAATTGGGTAACATTGGGCTTTTGAAATTATTTTTTTCCCCTAAAATGGTGCTTTAGCCCCCAGTTTTTAATATTTAAAAACACTATAAGGAGAAAACGGACCACATAGTTTGTCACGCAATTTCTCCAGAGATTGTCAATACCCTATATGTGGATATAAATTACTTTTTAGGGACAGTGCCAAAGCTCAGAAGGAAGGAGCGCCAGACTGGTGTGCAGATTTTGCTTGAATGGTTTGTGGGTGCCATATCACATTGGCAGAGCCCTGTTATGATCTGGTAACTGTGGACGATCACGAAAAATCCCATTAATAAGGAAAAAGCAAAACCACAAGAGTAGTTGGAAACTGAGCTGACCGCAATCCCCTATCTATCAGACAACTGCTAGAAGTAGCAGTGGGATGTTCCTACCACACCTAGACACCTCATCACTGGCTGAGAAACGTCCTACACCTCAAAGATAGAAATGAGGAATCCTAACTTGCCTCGGAGCAGTCCCCAAAGAAATAGCAAGCCTCCAACATGCAACAACGGTAATGCAAGAAAACACAATACACAGAAAATATAGATCAGCAAAGGTTAGGCGCAACTTACTAGATAGAACAGGACAGGACAGATAACTGATTGCGGCCAGCAAAAAACCCTGCAAAAAATACAAATCTCCTGATAATAAAAAAATACTGAGACCACACGGACTTTCCCCCACTATATCAGGTACTCTTGTGCTAGATACTTTACACAGAAGTGCAGATATAATGGAAAGAAAAAAAATCACAGAACAAATAATATTCTAAAGTGCAAATACTCCAAATATGAACAGGGAGGAAGCTCCCTTTCTTGCTGAAGAAACTGCCCTGCTCACAAAAGCAGAAAGACAGATCCTGACATACAAGAAACAAAACACAGAACCAAATTGAATGGGCAGAAACACTCTTAATTGCAAATACAGTAATTAAGCAAAGAAACAGTAAACTTATCTAGAGTAGATTCAGGCACCAAATAAATGGGAACAACAAAAGGGAAAACTCCCAGCCATCTTCAGAAGCAGGCAGGAACATTTATCACCGGCGACCGCTAGGCACAAAATGCTTTCCTAAATAAACTAGGCTGATCTGCAATAGGATTTCCTGGATTCCCAATTAATTCCATCACCTGTCTGAATCAGAGATTCAAACTCAGCTTCATTACCATTCCTGGCCACCAGAGGGAGCTCCACACCAGCAGCTCTATGGATGACATTCACAACAGAGCCCCTAAGGTGCCAGAACAGCAGAGCCCCCATAAGTGACCCCATTTTACAAACTGAACCCCTCAATGAATACATCTAGTGATGCATTGAGCATATTGACACCACACTTGTGTGAGAATTTTATACCATTGAGTTTATTGGTGGCACTTTAGGGTATAGAACATTTTGGATCAGTTCACATTTACCGTGTGCTCACGTCGGGGTTTCCATCAAAATCTCCGAAAAGCTCGATGGATCCATTTACTAATGAGGCAGTACAGTTACTCAGTACTCTAGGTCTCTGTTCAGCTGTGTCCATGTTTTCAGAGCTGCAGAAAACGGTCCAACAACACTTTTGTGCACGCCTAAAAAGACAGACACCACTGGATCAAAGGCAACACTGAATCGAAAATGACTCCATCTGGATCATTATAGGGAATGTTCCATTGGGGATTTTGTGTGAATCACGTATTTTAGAAACACGTAAACCCCAATGTGAGTGCTCAGCGTAGAGTGTAGGATATACAGTTAGGTCCAGAAATATTTGGACAGTGACACAATTTTGGCGAGTTGGGCTCTGCATGCCACCACATTGGATTTGAAATGAAATCTCGACAACAGAATTCAAGTGCAGATTGTAACGTTTAATTTGAAGGTTTGAACAAAAATATCTGATAGAAATTGTAGGAATTGTCACATTTCTTTACAAACACTCCACATTTTAGGAGGTCAAAAGTAATTGGACAAATAAACCAAACCCAAACAAAATATTTTTATTTTCAATATTTTGTTGCGAATCCTTTGGAGGCAATCACTGCCTTAAGTCTGGAACCCATGGACATCACCAAACGCTGGGTTTCCTCCTTCTTAATGCTTTGCCAGGCCTTTACAGCCGCAGCCTTCAGGTCTTGCTTGTTTGTGGGTCTTTCCGTCTTAAGTCTGGATTTGAGCAAGTGAAATGCATGCTCAATTGGGTTAAGATCTGGTGATTGACTTGGCCATTGCAGAATGTTCCACTTTTTTGCACTCATGAACTCCTGGGTAGCTTTGGCTGTATACTTGGGGTCATTGTCCATCTGTACTATGAAGCGCCGTCCGATTAACTTTGCGGCATTTGGCTGAATCTGGGCTGAAAGTATATCCGGTACACTTCAGAATTCATCCGGCTACTCTTGTCTGCTGTTATGTCATCAATAAACACAAGTGACCCAGTGCCATTGAAAGCCATGCATGCCCATGCCATCACGTTGCCTCCACCATGTTTTACAGAGGATGTGGTGTGCCTTGGATCATGTGCCGTTCCCTTTCTTCTCCACACTTTTTTCTTCCCATCATTCTGGTACAGGTTGATCTTTGTCTCATCTGTCCATAGAATACTTTTCCAGAACTGAGCTGGCTTCATGAGGTGTTTTTCAGCAAATGTAACTCTGGCCTGTCTATTTTTGGAATTGATGAATGGTTTGCATCTAGATGTGAACCCTTTGTATTTATTTTCATGGAGTCTTCTCTTTACTGTTGACTTAGAGACAGATACACCTACTTCACTGAGAGTGTTCTGGACTTCAGTTGATGTTGTGAACGGGTTCTTCTTCACCAAAGAAAGTATGCGGCGATCATCCACCACTGTTGTCATCCGTGGACGCCCAGGCCTTTTTGAGTTCCCAAGCTCACCAGTCAATTCCTTTTTTCTCAGAATGTACCCGACTGTTGATTTTGCTACTCCAAGCATGTCTGCTATCTCTCTGATGGATTTTTTCTTTTTTTTCAGCCTCAGGATGTTCTGCTTCACCTCAATTGAGAGTTCCTTAGACCGCATGTTGTCTGGTCACAGCAACAGCTTCCAAATGCAAAACCACACACCTGTAATCAACCCCAGACCTTTTAACTACTTCATTGATTACAGGTTAACGAGGGAGACGCCTTCAGAGTTAATTGCAGCCCTTAGAGTCCCTTGTCCAATTACTTTTGGTCCCTTTAAAAAGAGGAGGCTATGCATTACAGAGCTATGATTCCTAAACCCTTTCTCCGATTTGGATGTGAAAACTCTCATATTGCAGCTGGGAGTGTGCACTTTCAGCCCATATTATATATATAATTGTATTTCTGAACATGTTTTTGTAAACAGCTAAAATAACAAAACTTGTGTCACTGTCCACATATTTCTGGACCTAACTGTATGAGAACCGAGTCTTATTGCTTTGGGAGGTAAACTGAACAGGAGTTCAAGAATTGGTTTTATTTTATTTTTTTACGCCGTCCACCTCCCAGTAGAAGTAATAAGATGACTTTATTCTTTGGATCAGTACGATTACAGCAATACCAGATTTTCTTAATGTTTTGCTTTTATCACACACTAAAAAATGCTTTTTTTTTTTGCCTAACAAGTTTTTTTTTTCATCACGATATTAGGAATAGGTTTTTTTTTTATACCGTTGACAGTGTGATAAAAAAGACGTCTATATTCTTATGTCATTACGATTACAGCAATATCACATTCATATACTTTTTATGCTTTGCTGCTTTTACACAATTAATTTAAAAATGTACTTTTTTACGTGGTCCCTTTACAAGACTTATGCCATTCGAATTCCATGACAATGATCAGGACCCTGTGATCACGTCATGGGGCTGCCAATCGAGTGAGAGTGGGAGCAAATGCCGATTGAATCTGTCCCAGTCGTACTTTGTTGTTCAGTCTTGTCTAAATAACCTTTTCCCTTATGTCAAATGTAATAGCAACTCTAGTATGAACACAGTCTCAACAGGGTTGTCAATACCTTTCTATTTGGAAGGACCAGTGGCGTAACTAGAATCTGATGAGCCCCGGTGCAGAGTTTGAGCCTGGGCCCCCCATATGTTCATCAGATATATGGGCCTTTGTAGCATTCTAAATACTATAAATAGATACAAGTTTTCTCCTCCCCCTTCATTGTGTAGTAATGTCCTCCATCCTGCATTAATGTCCCCCATCCTTGGCCACATTATGGTAAATATGTCCACATCATAGCCCAATCCTGGAATATATGGTCCCATCCTGGTATGTATATCACCATCATGACCCCATCATGGTCCCATTCTGATGTATGACCCCATCATGCCTATATCCTGGTATATATGTCCCCATCCTGGTATATGTCCCCAACACAGCCCCATCCTGGTGTATGACGCTGATCATGGATATAGTCTGGTATATATAGCCCCATCCTAATATATATTTCCCCATCATTGCCATCCTGGTATATATGGCCCCATCCTGGTATATATACCTCCATCACGGCCCCTTCCTGGTATATATGCCCCCATCATGGTATACCATATATAAATAGTCCTCCATACTGGTATATAGCTCCCTCATCCTGTTATATAGCCACCTCATTCTGGTATATAGTCACCTCATCCTGGTATATAGCCACCTCATCCTGGTATGTAGTCACCTCATCCTGGTATATAGCCACCTCATCCTGGTATATAGCCACCTCATCCTGGTATATAGCCCCCTCATCCTGGTATATAGCCACCTCATCCTGGTATATAGTCCCATCATCCTGGTATATAGCCCCCTCATCCTGATATATAGCCCCCTCATCCTGTTATATAGTCCCCTCATCCTGGTATATAGACACCTCATCCTGGTATATAGCCACCTCATCCTGGTATATAGCCACCTCATCCTGGTATATAGCCCCCTCATCCTGGTATATAGCCACCTCATCCTGGTATATAGTCCCATCATCCTGATATATAGCCCCCTCATCCTGGTATATAGCCCCCTCATCCTGTTATATAGCCACCTCATCCTGGTATATAGCTCCCCCATACTTATATATAGCCCCATACTGATATATAGCCCCCCACCGCGCCGAACACAGTAAAATAAATAAACAAATAAACGATTGTACTCACCTACCCTGTGCTCCCCCGGCGTCCTCCTGAGACGCTGGCATGCTGGCAACTGATAAGCGTGTAAGCAGCGCAGCACATGACATCAGTGTTATGTGTGGCCACTTACAGCATCGGCAGCTGTGAGAATAGTCTCTGCTCCCCATGCCCAGGATTGTTTGCATGGGGAGCAATGAATATTCATGGCCTTAATCGGCACATTGCAGTGCAGGGACCTCACGGGTCTCTGTGTTGCAATGTAGTTCAGCTGGATGCATGCGCTCCAACACACATGCCGAGGTAAGTGAAGTAGGGGCGGAGGGCACCAATTCCCTGAAATGGCATCACACTGGCACTATAAACAATTGTGAGACAAGAAGAGGCAAAGAAAGTGCTAAACAATGGGGATCACCAAAAAATAGACATTTTTTATAAACATACCTCACAACTTTTGAAGAAATTAAAGAGGGACAAAGTATGCGGCGCGCGCAGCGCACCGCTGCAAATTTCGACCACAACCCTAGCCACACCCCTAGCCACACTCATTTGTCAGTAAGGGTCATTCAGCAGATGCCCCAGACTGTTCGTTCATAGTCATAGCACCCAGAATTTTCTTATATTTATATGTGTTACTTAATGACCTGTTGCTTATTTGTGTCTATAAAGCCGTGTCCACACGCTGCATAAATTCTGTTTCTTTTTGTTTCTGCCGCTGTCTGCACCAAACTACACAATAACAATCTTCTCTGATTCTTCCATTTTTGCTGCATTTTTTTCTGCCTTTTCTCCATTATTTAATGCGTTTTTGGTTCAGATGTGAATCTGCGTTTTTAAATGTTTTTATTGTAGAGAGAAGCCTTTTCCTGCATTTTTTTAAGCTCCACATAGAAACCTCCAGAGAAAAAAAACAAAACAAAACTGCAGAGTTCAGCGGCGTCTTCTCATGGAATCACTTCCACTTTGCTTGGACAATTAAACACAGCAGAATAAATGTGCAAAAAACAGCAGAAAAAAATGCAGCATTTACACTACATGTGAACATGGACTAAATGTCCAAGCAAAATGGATGAGACGTCATGAAATCTCCGCCCCTGGTGTCTAAAGACGCCGCTGAACTGTGCGGATTTGGTGTTTTTTTCTTTATAAGCTTCAGGATTCACATCTGCCCCAAACATGTATCAAATAAGGGGAACAATGCATAAAAAATATCGCAAACAGGAATAATAAGTGAAGGTTGTTATTGCGCTCGTGGTGCGGATCCTGCAGGAAAAATGCAGCATTTACGCTACGTGTGAACACGGCCTCAACAATACATTTTTATTACATTTTTTTATGGGTTTTAATAAAGAAAAATAATAAATTGCGCCATATTTTGTCCGCCATTTACCGATCCCAATCAATAATCTAATCGCTGTCTTGTTCAGGTCGATTACAGGAACACCAAATATATCCATGTTATTTGCTGATTTGTGATGTTTATTATTTTATAAAAAAGTGTAATAAAATTACATTATTCTATTTTTTTTTATTATTTTTAGTAATTTTATTAGAGGAAAAAAAAAACCTCTTTTCCTCTCCCTCTAGAATATAGGACACAGAGATGCTGCTCTGTACAATGGAGCACTGTGTCCTGTGTAATCTGCTGGGTAATCAGACTGCATTGTAGGTTCATCCATATAAAATCCTCCCTCTGACATCATCATTCCTAGTGGCTCAACAGCTAGAAAAGCTAGGAGGCTGCTGGACACATGTTTGAAAGTTGCTGGTTTGAAATATTTGTATTTTTTTTCCTCATTTCTTTATAGTAGTTTTAAGGGAAGAAAATAATCTGACTCTTTCCTTCACCTACAAAGAGATGCAGTATCTATCTATCTATCTATTATCTATTATATATCTATCATGTATCTATCCATCTATCTATATGTCTATCTATTTATCTATCATGTATGTATCTATCTATTATCTATCATGTATCTATATATCCCTCTATCATCCATTCATCCCTCTATCATCGGTCCATTCCTCTATCATTCATCCATCCCTCTATCATCCATCCCTCTATCATCCATCCATCTTTGCAGCTGCTTCTTGGTTTCTCTACTGCAATATAGAGGTCAAGATTACCAAATCGTCCTATGTTTTTCATTACAGGCAGGGGCTCAGTTGTAGAGCTGTTGCCTATGTAACAATCAGTTCACGGGTTTGAGTCCTGGCTGCCCCGATGATCCAGAGCCAATGAGAATTTAATTTAATTTATTCACTGCACTGAGGGGATGAGCTGGGACATCAGCTGTGAGCCGCGGGAATACGGGACAGACCTCTAAAATCAGAGCAGTCCCGCAGAATCCGGGACGGTTGGGAGGTATGTATTAAACAAATATGCGCTGGACTAACGCTCATACACATCCATCTGAATCAGGGGCTATGGCACACGGGCCCAGTCGAAGTGGCGGTCACTACACCCCATGGATGGGACCCCTAATCAGATGGTATGTGGCCTCCAATTCCTCCATGGACACAACATTGTCCACCAGTAAGCAGAACTTTCCCCCTTTGATTATCCTATTCACATGCTGGAAAAAAATGCACTTAGCTTGCCGGGGGTCCTGCCTGGATTTTCCACCATGTCTTGCAGTGACCCATTCCCCATTTCCCTGTATCACGGGGCAGATTTCTCATGCTATTACCATTTTTTTCCTTTCAGAGATACAAAGCTGGAGAACATCATGTTGAATGCAGATACCATATGCCTGTGAGTATTTGCTTAGCTTTTGGAGGTTTAATTCCTCTTTATTATTGTTGGTTTTTTGCAGATAGCCAGATTATTATCACAGAGCTGGAACTCAATCAAGATGGCATCAACGCCTCCAATAACATCTCCGGAATGACGGATACCTTCTATTACATTGTCACCAGGATGCTTTGCAGAAAAGGATATAGCACAGCAGTTGGTTGGTGATAGCCTAGGGATTATGGTGTCCAGAATGGCGGCAGGACTCTTCCGATTTTACAACGGCTTTGACAAGCAAATTTGTCACGTTCGGCTTTGTCACCACCTATAAGTATGCATTTCTATATTGGCTTAATGCTAACATGAAACATTTTATCAAACAATTGCAGTGCAAAGATGCTCAGAAATACTTGGGCGTGCACGGGAACATCAGAGAGCATCCATTCTTCACCACCATCGATTGGGAGAATGAGGAGCGGAGAGCAGAGCCACCATTTATACCATTCAGGTTAGTTATGGCAATCAACTACAATGGCTGAAGGAAAAGGAAGCCCTGTCCTTGTCTTCTTTCACTGATAACTCAGAAATGCTTGGGGGTGCACGGGAACATCAGAGAGCATCCATTCTTCACCACCATCGACTAGGAGGATGTGGCAAAGAGGAGAAGAGAGCAGAGCCACCATTTATACCATTCAGGTTAGTTATGGGTAATCTTCAACTTTGATGACTGAAGGAAAAGGATGCCCTAGATCATTTGGCCAGATTTACCTAAGTATCACAAAACTGGACCAGGTAAGATCACACTATGTTCTTCCAACATTGTTGAAATCATTATCAGCCTTGTCTTCTTCCACTGTCTCTTCAGAAATGCTTGGGGGTGCATGGGAACATCAGAGAGCATCCATTCTTCATCACCATCGACTCGGAGAATGTGGAGGAGACGAGAAGAGAGCAGAGCCGCCATTGATACCATTCAGGTTAGGTATGGGTAATCATCAACTACAATGGACGAAGGAAATGGAAGCCCTTAATCCTTTGGCTGGATTTACCTACATGTTACCAAGCTGGACCAGGTAAGATCATACCATGTTCTTCTTACATTGTCAAAATCATGATCATCCTTGTCTTTTCCACTTTTTCGGCCACTGACTATGCCTCTTATGAAATGCTTGAGTATGCACGGGAACATCAGAGAGGATCCATTCTTCACCATCATCGATTGGGAGAATGTGGAGAGGAGAGTAGAGCCACCATTTATACCATTCAGGTTAGTTATGGCAATCATCAACTACAATGGCTGAAGGAAAAGGAAGCCCTAGATCCTTTGGCCAAATTTACCTAACTATCACCATACTGAACCAGGTAAGATCACACTATGTTCTTCTAACATTGTTGAAATCATTATCGTTTTTGTCTTCTTCCACTGCTAACTCAGAAATGCTTGGCTTGGAGGTGCACGGGAACATCAGAGAGCATCCATTCTTCACCACCATCCACTAGGAGGATGTAGCAAAGAGGAGAAGAGAGTAGAGCCGCCATTTATACCATTTAGGTTAGGTATAGGCAATCGTCAACTACAATGGACGAAGGAAAAGGAAGCCCTAGATCCTTTGGCTGGATTTATCTACATGTCACCAAGCTGGACCACGTAAGATCATACTATGTTCTTCTCACATTGTCAAAATCATGATTGTTCTTGTCTTTTTCCACTTTCTTGGTCACTGACTATGTCTCCTCTGAAATGCTTGAGTATGCACGGGAACATCAGAGAGCTTCCATTCTTAACCACCATCGACTGGGAAGAATTGGTGAAGAGGAGAAGAAAGCCACTAACTATGTCTCTGTTTTTCTTAGGTGGATGAAATTATGAACTGTGAAAGAATCCATGAACATCTGGTGAATGACCACACAGAGCACCGGTCATTGACATAGGAGAATGATTCATTATAAAGACCAATCCTCTAAGACAGGGGTCCCCAAACTACAGCCCGCAGTCCGCATGTGGCCTCCTCATCATTTCTCTACCCATACATCGTCCCTCATCATTTCTCTCCCCATACATCGTCCCTCATCATCTCTCTCCCCATACATCATCCCTCATCATTTCTCTCCCCATACTGTACCCAAAGATGCTTCCCCCTCCCCAACCTCTCTTCCCACCATACTGTCAAAAGATCGTTCCCCCTCACTCTTACTGTATCTATAGATACTGCTCCCTTCCCATCCTCTCTCCTCCATACTGTCTTTAGATACTGCCCCCTCACCACCCTCTATCCCCTCATAATGTGTCCACTAATAGTTCCCTCTCCCCACCCTCTGTCCCCCCATTCCGTGTGCATAGATACCTCCCCCCTCACCTCATAATGTTCCTCCGTCCGTGTCTTCAGCTCCACAGTGGAGCACTTATCAGCATTTCTGTGCCGCCTCTGCGTTGCGGGCCTGACTTCCGGGTCATCAGTGTGATCAGCTGACATGATCACATGACAGCCGTCGCTCTGATCCGGAAGTCAGCGCCGGCGTCACCGCTTCACTTGTCCTCGCGTCTGACAGATACGAGGACAATTGAGCAGTGGGAGCCACGCGCTGCACTTTCTATGAGTTCGGCTGTCAGTATGATCGCCGTGCTCAGAGAATAGCGGCTCCCACTGCAGAGCGGCAACCACAACCCACTTGGAGACTTTCGCAGCGCTGCATCAGGCGCCCGACAGCGCCCCCCTCACAGTTGCGCCCGAGGCAGATGCCCTGCCAGCCCCCCCTAGATACGCCCCTGGGTACATGAACCACTGCCATGGAGGTGCCCCTGAAGATGCCGTAACATCTGATATTTTGTCACTTACCTTTGACCAACTGCTATTTACTTTCACATGTTAGGGGACGCAATCGGACGGAAGTCTCCGGATTGGAAGAGATTACTGAGAATGACGTTCACCAGACACGAAGACAAAAGGAGAAGAGGACGTCGAAAACAAGATTAAAAAAAATAAAAAAAGGAGAGGAGCCAAAGACAGAAGATTGGAGGATTGAAGAGCCAACACCTGAATGCAGTGTAGACCCTGTAACATGCCAGGCTCACCATCAGCCGCTCACCATCCACCAGATCTTGTGTAAGCACAGCATTGGCAAGGTAAGTTTGATATCTTTTTATTTATATTTTTCATTTTATCTCCATATATTACCTGCCATTTCATGCTTTGTTTTTGGTCACTGTAGTGTTTTTCTATGGCATGAGTGTTAAATCATCCAAAAACTTCTCAGCCCCTATATCATTATGGTTGTGGCTAAATCAGAGTGGCTAGAAGGACCTTGGGCGTCACCAGCTTGGTTAGTGGGTGTGGCTGGCTTGGTTGGTGGGCGTGATGTTTCCCCCCACCTGTTTGGGTGTCTTACCCCCAGACCACCACTTCTATTATAAACAACTCCATGACCACGTGGACTTAAAAAAAATAATGCTGCTTCCTGGTATCAGCTATGTTGGTGGAGACCCCGCCCCTTCTTGTCACATGGGCATGACGTCAGCAGAGGTCCCTTAGCCCACTGGGATTTAGTCATTACCGTACCATTATGTTATGTTACGTTTATCTTTTTATCTTCCACCATAAATAAAGAGGTTAACCACTATGTTAATATTGATGGCCTATCCTTTGGAAAGGTGATCAATGTCTGACCGGCCAGGGACCGACACTGGCACCCTTGCCCATCAGCTGTTTACGGTGCCGGTGGCGGTTGCTGACAACCGGAAATAGTTCCGGAGCTGCCCTGTCAACTGATAACGGCCGTGGTCAAGTACTGCACATCGTCCTCTTGTTTATTTGAATGTGCATTACCCGGCTGCGGCCTAAGTTTTTTCGATTTATTTTTAGGTGGTCTTGGCATCAAATCATGGCTAAAATGTCTACATAATTATCAAGATGATTCCAATAAATGCAGACACCATCATGAGTACAGAAGATACTCCTGCCGGCCAGTGACTGTCCATACTTATGTCACCTCTATGCTGTACATCAATCTCAGGACAGCGCATATTTCATCATGTAATATCAGTCTGGTTGCAGCCTCGAGGCTTAATTCAAGATGTGCGGCTACTTGAACATCATCAACGTAAGGTGAGAAAGAGGAGAACATATCAGAAAGAGAACAAAGGAGGTAGAAAACAACATTTGAAGTTGGGGTGTAGCTAAGGGAAGGGCTAGAATGTGACATATTTAGGGTGATGGATATCAGGAGTGGAGTGGTGCCAACAAGTCATTGGCCTTGGCTGGGTATCCAAAATGAAGGGGAGAGAGAGTGAAAAGATTATCAGCTTCCATAACCAAAATATCCTCTCTATTATACCATGACATTTGGGGATTTCTAGAGAAAGATTAAATTATAATTATAATATACTCTTGTCTCTCCATCAGATCCTACACAGCAGAGATGGTATGTGGCCTCCAGTTCCTTTATGAACACGGCATCATCCAACGGTAAGAGGAGCTTTCATATTTCGAAAAGGAAAAATATTGAACCCATATTTCCTACATGATGCACCCAGTTCCTCCATAGACGCAACATCTTGCCCTGGTAAGTAGAACGTTCCCCCATAATGTTTCCCCAGCTATCCTGAAGACCTGCCTGGCTTTTCTGTCTGATTTTGCATTGGCCCCTTTCTCCATCACCTGTAACACGGAGCAGATTTCCTATTCTTTTGTCTCTTTTTCAGAGCAGAGATATAAAGCCTCAGAACATCATGTTGGATTCAGATTCCTAAATCTGCATCATTGACCCAGGGCTCACCTAAAATGGTGCCACTACCTCCAGTAACATCTATGGAGTGACGAGCGCTTTCAGTTACATGCCCTCTCAGGTGCTTTGGAGAAATAGATATGGCGCAGCAGTTGATTGGTGGAGCCTGAGGATTGTGATATCTTGATGCCCCTCAAGCAAATGGATGACAAAGCTATCACCATCTTGGCTTGATGGTGAATTGAAACATAGAGATGCTCAGAAGAGCTTGGGTGTGCGCGTGAACATCAGAGAGCATCCGTTCTTTATGAACATCGGCTGGGATTAGTGATGGTGTTACGTCCGGATGGTGGAAGCACTGGACCGTACACCGATTTCCCCTGAGGAGGCAGCCAGGCCGGTCACCCCGCCAGAGGGTCCTGATGCACGGCAGCCGAAGCACTATTGGTAGCCAAACAGTCCGGAGAGGAGCAGGAAAGGTGGATGTTGCTGAACCCACGGAGTTCTGGACGGTAGTCCGGGTGACGAGGCTCAGGGTCCGAGGCCGGGTTGTAGGGTCAGGCGGAATCCGGAACCTGCTGAGCGATGGGGCGGGTCACCGAACGGAGCCAGGGACTGGAGACTGGCGGAGCTGCAGAGGTGGTGGAACATCCGCCGAAGTCACCGTCAGGGTCCAGGGATGGACTTGGTTCGGAGCGGCTGGCGTGGCCGGACAGGCTCTGCAAGACAGACAGGGTTAATACAGGGCAAAGCACAGGGTAAAGCAATACGGGGACCTGAACACTAGCTTGCTAAACACATAGAACAGGCCCCGCCCACCAGGAAAGAGAAACCTAATATACCTTGTACCTGTCTATGCAATATCCTGTTTCTGGGTGCTGGCCCTTTAAGAGAGGGTCAATGACCGTGCGCGCGCCCTAATGCGCATGCGCGAGGCCCGTGTACCAGAAGCCAGTCCAGGAAGCGGTGAGGAGGAAGCAGGAGCGTCCGGCTGTGTGTCCCATGTCGCAGAGGAGCGCCGGGAGCGGGGAGCAGGACACAAGGAGGGTGCAGGCGAGGAGGACAGGACCGGGGTGGTGAGCAGGGGACGCCGGCGGGAACCGGGGAGCGGGCCACGGGGACTGGAGTGTGGGGCACGGGGACCGGAGAGCGGGGACCGGGAAGCGTGACAGATGGGCAGTCCGACTCTTTTTGGTGATCCGGTTCCCATGGCTCCGCTCACCAAAAAGAGTCGGCTCTTTCAGCTCGTTTATGGCTCTTATTAAATATGTGTTCACCGCAGCTTGTGTTAATGCCGCCTACCAAAACACTCAAACTACGGCCAGTGAGAGCCGTTGAGAGAATTTAGTGGCTCTCACTGGCGATCCGGCTCCTGTCAGTCACAGCAGGTAGGATCGTTCGTGACCGAAACATCATTAGCTGGGAGGATCTAGAGGAGAGGAGAGCAGTGCCACAATTTACACCATTTAGGTCAATTCTTGGGAATGATCATCTGCAGTGTCAGAAGAAACTAAATCCCTTGATCCTTTGGCTGGATTTAACTATATGCCACAAACATCCTATGTTCTTCTCACGTTGTCAAAATAATCATCTTCTCACTTTCTCTGCCAATGACTAAGCTATGCCTCTGTTTTTCTCAGGTGGATGGGAGACTATAGGCTGTTAAATTTCCACGACCATCTGGCGAGTGACCACTATACACACTACGCGGAGGATGAGCCCATGCCTGCTGGCCAGAACGTCATGATTCCTGATCTGATATGTCACTTTATCCACCCTTTATCATCACATCTCCTTCTATATCACCTTCAGGCTGGATTGTTATCATCATATTTGTGCCCCAGGCCCTTGATTTGACATCTTCCAATCTTGAGCTGGCACCTGACATCACTCCAGCATGAAGATCTTCTGCGACCCCAGAGTGGCCGTTGCTTAGTGTCCATCTGGTGAGTTAATGAACAATAGTCTGATATGGGCCATTATCCCTGAACTTAACTCCGCACAGGCCGGGTAAGTATTTCATCCATCTCCCAACACATTCACATCACCCACACTATATTAGTATAGGCGCCCATCTTACATGATATGTATGGTCACCCACACGTAGCACGTAAATGGAGATTTTGGCTTTTGATCCTGGGTTTTAATTTGATCGCCATGTTTAGGGTCAGGAAAGAATTTTTCCGCCTTGTCTGAGGACAGTTGGCCCTCATAGGAGGTTCTCGCCTTCCCCGGATTTACCTGGCCTCAAATAGCTTTAGTATAATCTATGTATGAGTAGATTCACAAATACGTTTTTCAACAAATAAGTTATCAACAACAGACCTGATGTCTTATTCTCCAGCATTATGGACCTTAGTAGGGTCATCCATCATCATGTAAATTGTTCCCATACAAGCACCAGTCAGATGTAAAGCCCAACTGAAGGGTTTTTTCGGCGCTTTATCATCCATTTTTATTAGTGGGATCACGTCATGGGGGTGCCAATCGAGTAAGAGTGGGAGCAAATGCCATATTCAATCTGGCACAATTGTACTGTGTTGTTGAGTCTTGTATAAATGAAGCCTTTCCCTTACAAATGTAAATGTGAGATGTAATAGGAACTCTAGAGGGAACATAGTGGCAACAAGGTTGTCGTCGCTTTACAACACCTTCTATTTGATGGGACCGCTAATCAGTCGCCTCCAATTCCTCCATGGACACAACATTGTCCACCGTTCAGCAGAACTTTCCCCCTTTGATTTTCCTCTTCACATGCTGGAAAAAAATGCACTTAGCTTGCCGGGGGTCCTGTCTGGATTTTCCGCCCAGTCTTGCAGTGACCCATTCCCCATCTCTGGTATCACAGGGTAGATTTCTCGTTCTTATATCTTTTTTTCCTTTCAGAGATACAAAGCTGGAGAACATCATGTTGGATGAAGATGTCCAGATTAGTATCATTGAGCTTGAACTCAAACAAGATGGCATCAATGCCTCCAATAACATCTCAGTAATGATTGGTACCTTTTATTAGACTGTCAGCAAGGTGCTTAGCAGCAAAGGATATAGCACAGCAGTTGGTTGGTGTTAGCCTGGGGATTATGGTGTCCAGAATGGCAGCAGGACTCTTCCCATTATACAACGGCTTTGTCAAGCAAATTGTTTACAAAAGTGTCACCACCTATAAGCCTGAATTTCCATATTGGCTTAATGCTAACGTGAAATATTTTATCAAAAAATTGCAGAAATACTTGGGTGTGCACGGGAACATCAGAGAACATCCATTCTTCACCACAATCAATTGGGAGAATGAGGAGAGGAGAGCAGAGCCACCATTTATACCATTCAGGTTAGTTATGGCAATCATCAACTACAATGGCTGAAGGAAAAGGAAGCCCTAGATCCTTTGGCCAGATTTACCTAACTATCACCATACTGGACCAGGAAAGATCACACTATGTTATTCTAACATTGTTGAAATCATTATCGTCCTTGTCTTCTTCCACTGTCTCTTCAGAAATGCTTGGGGGTGCATGGTAACATCAGAGAGCATCCGTTCTTCACCACCATCGATTGGGAGAATGAGGAGAGGTGAAGAGAGCAGAGCCGCCATTTATACCATTCAGGTTAGTTATGGCAATCATCAACTACAATGGCTGAAGGAAAATGAAGCCCTAGATCCTTTGGCAGGATTTACTTAACGATCACCATACTGGACCAGGTAAGATCACACTATGTTCTTCTAACATTTTTTAAATCATTATCATCCTTGTCTTCTTCCACTGTCTCTTCAGAAATACTTGGGGATGCACGGGAATATCAGAGAGGACCCATTCTTCATCATCATCGATTGGGAGGAGAAGAGAGCAGAGCCACCATTTATATCATTTAGGTTAGTTATGGGAATCATCAACTACAATGGCTGAAGGAAAAGGAAGGCCTAGATCCTTTGGCCAGATTTACCTAACTATCACCATGGTGGGCCAGGTAAGATCATACTATGTTCTTCTAATATTGTTGAAATCATTATCATCCTTGTCTTCTTCCACTATCTCTTCAGAAATGCTTGGGGGTGCATGGGAACATCAGAGAGCATCCATTTTTCACCATCATCGACTGGGAGAATGTGGCGGAGAGGAGAAGAAATCAGAGCCGCCATTTATACCATTCAGGTTAGGTATGGGTAATCATCAACTACAATGGACGAAGGAAAAGGAAGTCCTAGATCCTTTGGCTGGATTTATCCACATGTCATCAAGCTGGACCAGGTAAGATCATACCATGTTCTTCTCACATTGTCAAAATCATGATCGTCCTTGTCTTTTTCCACTTTTTCGGCCACTGACTATGTCTCCTCTGAAATGCTTGAGTATGCACGGGAACATCAGAGAGCTTCCATTCTTAACCACCATTAACTGGGAGGATTTGGTGAAGAGGAGAAGAAAGCCACTAACTATGTCTCTGTTTTTCTTAGGTGGATGAAATTATGAACTGTGAAAGAATCCATGAACATCTGGTGAATGACCACACAGAGCAGTGTGACCGGTGGGTCATTGACATAGCTTCATTATAAAGAACAATCCTCTAAGACAGGGGCCCCTAAACTACAGTCCATGGGTTGCAAGCGGCCTTCTGAGGCTATTTATCCGGCCCCGCTGCACTTCCGGCAGGGGCACCTCTTTCATTGGTGGCATTGGCTGACATATAGCTGGGCTCCGGGTCCTCGGCGGGCCCCCTGTGCTTCATATAGAGGTGTTTGCTGCCGGTAACCTCAGTTATATGAATGGGCCTATGGGCCATCAAACGTCACTGCTATGCACCGAGCACTGACGTCAGCATGCAGCACGTAGCAGTGACGTTTAATGGCCGCTGGCCCATCAAAGGTCGTGCATGTTTGCAAGCAGCCTCTGATAGGCCGGCGGCCATTAAACATCACTGCTACGTGCCTGGAACTGCTATCAACACGCGGTGCAGAGTAGTGATGTTTAACGGCTATCACTGCTTACCGCTGCGCTGCGGAGGCTGCAATCGACTCGGCGTCAGACTACAGAGACTGTGAGTACACACTGATAGACAGTGTGAGAGAGAGCAACGTAGGGTGGGTGGACCACATGGAAAATGGGGGTCACAGTGTTAAGAAGAGAAGGAACAGTATGAAGAAGTGGGGTACCATAAGGAGAGGTAAGAACAGTATGGATAAGTGGGCACATAGAGGTTACAGTATGGATAAGTGGGAGACTGGGGGGATTGTATGTAGAAGTGGGAGTATAGGGGGGATTGTATGTAGAAGTGGGAGTATAGGGGGGCAGTATGGATAAGTGGGAGCATAGAGGGGCAGTGTAGATAAGTGGAAGCAAGCCACTGGCCTTGGCTGGGTATCCACAATGAAGGACATAGTAAGTGAAGAGTATACAAGCTTCCATAATCAAAATATCCTCTTTGCCAGAATCCATTATACCATGATATTTGGGGATTGCTAGAGAAAGATATAATTACTAGAAGGTGGCCCGATTCTAGCGTATCGGGCAGTCTAGAATGTGTATGTAGGTTAGCAGATTGAATAATAAAGTCATGAATGGACTGGATGGGTTCGGTGTAATTTAGTATTCTTATAATTGTTTATTGGTTTTAAAATGACAAACAACAGAATGAACAGTATTAATAGATGAGTCTAATGTTTAATGATGTCCATGGCTTGTAATGAAAGAAGGCCATGAACAGTGTAAAGTTAAGTAAAACTTGCTGATGCTGTGATGTGGCCCAATGCTGGTATGTGCCCCCATCGTGATGCAGCCCCCATCCTGACATGTGCCCCCATCCTTTCACACTTGCGTTCAGCGCAATCAGCTGCTATACAGAATAGCACAGTCCGTTAATGCACTGCGCTATTCTCCGTATTGACGACGCACTCTAACGCAAGTGTCTGCATTGCATCCGCTGGACGACGCTGAGTCGTTATTTTGACACAGCGTCGGGCAGAGGGAACGCTACATGTAGCGTTTTTTGGGTCGTTAAAATAACGCACCTTGACAGATTCCGTTGGAATCCGCCAAAGTGTCTAATGATTGTCTATGGGGGCGGATTACCCCGCTATGCGCTAAGTGGCGGAATCTGCTGACAAATTCCGTCACGTTCTACTGAGCATGCTCAGCATGTCCAGCAGAACGATCTAAATCGTTTAAAATCACTCCTGGTCTCTCTGCCCCTCTCCCCCGCTCTCTCATACTCACCGATCACAGGCGCGGCGCTGCACAGCTGTCACACTGCTCTGGCGGCTTTTCCTCTTTTGAAAATGCCGGCCGCTCACTATTCAATCTCGTATTCCCTGCTTCCCTCACCCACCGGTGCCTATGATTGGTTGCAGTCAAACCCGCCCCCACGCTGAGTGACAGCTGTCTCACTGCAACCAATCACAGCTGCCAGTGGGCAGGTCTATATTGTGCAGTAAAATAAATAAATATTTAAAAAAAAACGACGTGCGGTTCCCCCCAATTTTGATACCAGCCAAGATAAAGCCACACGGGTGAAGGCTGGTATTCTCAGGATGGGGAGCCCCACATTATGAGGAGCCCCCCAGCCTAACAATATCAGCCAGCAGCCGCCCGGAATTGCCGCATCCATTAGATGCGACAGTCCCGGGAATCTACCCGGCTCATCCCGAATTGCCCTGGTGCGGTGGCAATCGAGGTAATAAGGAGTTAATGGCAGCCCATAGCTGCCACTAAGTCCTAGGTTAATCATGGCAGGCGTCTCCTCGATATACCTTCCATGATTAACCTGTAAGTTAAAGAAAATAAACACATACACCCGAAAAAATCCTTTATTTGGTATAAAAGACAAAAAAAATCCCTCTTTCACCACTTTATTAAATCCCCAAATACCCCTCCAGGTCCGACGTAATCCACAGAGGTCCCACGACGCTTTCAACTCTGCTACATGAAGCTGACAGTAGCGGCAGTAGAACACGACCGTTCTCTATCAGCTCCACGCAGCAACTGAAGTGAGCCGCTCGATCAGCTGTGCCCTCATTCAGGTGACCCGAGGACACAGCTCTCGGGTGGAGGACTGCAGCTGTGGCCGCGGGTCACCTGAGTGACGGCACAGCTGATCGTGCGGCTCACTGCAGTCACTCAGGGGATTTGCGGTTACCTCTCTCCTCCCGACCGCAAATTTCCTTTTCCCGGCGAAACATTAAAAAAAACCGCAAAACGTTCTTTTACAGGAATCCGTTACTTTATTATCACACTATTTGCAACGCATCCGTCACATGCGTCACACAACGCACTGTGACGGATGCCTCACAACGCACGTGTGAAAGCAGCCTAATGTGTGCGGGGGGATGGAGCCGAGCGGGGACAGGGCGCTGAGGACGTCACTGCCGAGGACTGCATGGCTGGGGACAGGTGACTGTCCAGGTGTGTGTGTGTGTGTTCCATGTATACATGCAGAGGGCGGAGTGTGGGGGGGTGGAGCCGAGTGGGGTAATATGTGCGGTGGGCGGAGTGCCTGAGGGGTGGAGCCGAGTGGGGTAATGTGTGTGGGGAGCAGAGCTGAGCGGTGGGTATGTGTCGGCTGGGTTGCCGGCGTGGGCTCCCGGGGGTGCAGCACTCACCGGGGAGTCGGGGCTCCGTGTAGGTGCGGGGAAAAGTGTAAGGCATTGTCCTGTCGGCCCGTAGTTCGGGCTGTTAGCTGAGCCGTTGGTCGCAGGCTCTTTAGCGCACGCGGTGTGGCGACGGTTGTCACTGTAATGACGGAATTTTGGAGCAAGACAAACAGAATAAGTCAATTATATATATAGATACTACACTCTGTTTTCTCCATCAGAGCTTACACAGCAGAGATGGTATGTGGCCTCCAGTTCCTTTATGAACATGGCATCATACAGCGGTAAGAGGAGCTTTCATATTTCGAAAAGGAAAAATATTGAACCCATATTTCCTACATGATGCACCCAGTTCCTCCATAGACGCAACATCTTCCCCTGGTAAGTAGAACTTTCCCCCATAATGTTTCCCCAGCTGTCCTGAAGACCTGCCTGGCTTTTCTGTCTGATCTTGCATTGGCCCCTTTCTCCATCACCTGTAACACGGAGCAGATTTCTTATTCTGTTGTCTTTGTTCAGTGCAGAGATACAGTTAGGTCCAGAAATATTTGGACAGTGACACAAGTTTTGTTATTTTAGCTGTTTACAAAAACATGTTCAGAAATACAATTATATATATAATATGGGCTGAAAGTGCACACTCCCAGCTGCAATATGAGAGTTTTCACATCCAAATCGGATGACAACAGTGGTGGATGATTGCCACATACTTTCTTTGGTGAAGAAGAACCTGTTCACAACATCAACTGAAGTCCAGAACACTCTCAGTGAAGTAGGTGTATCTGTCTCTAAGTCAACAGTAAAGAGAAGACTCCATGAAAGTAAATACAAAGGGTTCACATCTAGATGCAAACCATTCATCAATTCCAAAAATAGACAGGCCAGAGTTACATTTGCTGAAAAACACCTCATGAAGCCAGCTCAGTTCTGGAAAAGTATTCTATGGACAGATGAGACCAAGATCAACCTGTACCAGAATGATGGGAAGAAAAAAGTTTGGAGAAGAAAGGAAACGGCACATGATCCAAGGCACACCACATCCTCTGTAAAACATGGTGGAGGCAACGTGATGGCATGGGCATGCATGGCTTTCAATGGCACTGGGTCACTTGTGTTTATTGATGACATAACAGCAGACAAGAGTAGCCGGATGAATTCTGAAGTGTACCGGGATATACTTTCAGCCCAGATTCAGCCAAATGCCACAAAGTTGATCGGACGGCGCTTCATAGTACAGATGGACAATGACCCCAAGCATACAGCCAAAGCTACCCAGGAGTTCATGAGTGCAAAAAAGTGGAACGTTCTGCAATGGCCAAGTCAATCACCAGATCTTAACCCAATTGAGCATGCATTTCACTTGCTCAAATCCAGACTTAAGACGGAAAGACCCACAAACAAGCAAGACCTGAAGGCTGCGGCTGTAAAGGCCTGGCAAAGCATTAAGAAGGAGGAAACCCAGCGTTTGGTGATGTCCATGGGTTCCAGACTTAAGGCAGTGATTGCCTCCAAAGGATTCGCAACAAAATATTGAAAAAAAAAATTTTTTTTGGGGTCTGGTTTATTTGTCCAATTACTTTTGACCTCCTAAAATGTGGAGTGTTTGTAAAGAAATGTGACAATTCCTACAATTTCTATCAGATATTTTTGTTCAAACCTTCAAATTAAACGTTACAATCTGCACTTGAATTCTGTTGTAGAGGTTTCATTTCAAATCCAATGTGGTGGCATGCAGAGCCCAACTCGCCAAAATTGTGTCACTGTCCAAATATTTCTGGACCTAACTGTATAAAGCCGCAAAACATCATGTTGGATTCAGATTACTAAATCTGCATCATTGACCCAGGGCTCACCTAAAATGGTGCCACTACCTCCAGTAACATCTATGGAGTGACGGGCACTTTCAGTTACATGCCCTCTCAGGTGCTTTGCAGAAATGGGTATGGCGCAGCAGCCGATTGGTGGAGCTTGAGGATTGTGATTTCTTGACGCTCCCCAAGCAAAAGGATGACAAAGCTATTACCACCGAAAAGCCAAAGTTCCATCTTGGCTTGATGGTGAATTGAAACACAGAGATGCTCAGAAGAGCTTGGGTGTGCGCGGGAACATCAGAGAGCATCCGTTCTTCATCAACATCAGCTGGGATTAGTGATGGGCAGTCCAACTCTTTTTGGTGATCCGGTTCCCATGGCTCCGCTCACCAAAAAGAGCCGGCTCTTTCGGCTCGTTTATGGATCCTATTAAATATGTGTTCACCGCAGCTTGTGTTAATGCCACCTACCAAACACTCAAATTACGGCCAGTGAGAGCCGTTGAGAGAATTTAGTGGCTCTCACTGGCGATCCGGCTCCTGTCAGTCATAGCAGGTAGGATCGTTCGCGACCGAAACATCACTAGCTGGGATGATCTAGAGGAGAGGAGAGCAGTGCCACAATTTACACCATTTAGGTCAGTTCTTGGGAATGATCATCTGCAGTGTCCAGAAGAAACTAAATCCCTTGATCCTTTGGCCGGATTTAACTATATGCCACAAACATCCTATGTTCTTCTCACGTTGTCAAAATAATCATCTTCCCACTTTTTCTGCCAATGACTAAGCTATGCCTCTGTTATTCTCAGATGGATGGGAGATTATAGGCTGTGAAATATCCACGACCATCTGGTGAGTGACCACTATACACGCTACGTGGACGATGAGAACGTACCTGCTGGCCAAAACTTCATGTCACTTTGGCCACCCATTATCATCATCTCTCTCTTTATACCATCTTCAGACTGGATTGTTGTCATCATATTGGTGCCCCAGGCCATTGATTTGGTATATTCCAATTCTGGGCTGGCACCTGCCATCACTCCAGCCTGAAGATCTTCTGCGACCGCGGAGTGGCCATTGCTTAGTGTCCATCTGGTGAGTTCAAGAACAATAGTCTGATATGGGCCATTATCCCTGAACTCCACTCATTACAGGCCAGGTAAGTATTTCATCCATCACCCACCACATCCACATCACCCACACAACATAAGTATAGGCGCCCATAGTACATGATTGTTATGGTCACCCACACGTAGCACATAGATCAGTGTTTCTCAACTCCAGTCCTCAAGAACCACCAACAGATCATGTTTTAGGTTTTCCTCAATATTAGACAGGGAATAATTCCATCACCTATGCAACATTAAGGAAATCCTAGAAACCTGATTGAGGAAAACCTGAAACATGATCTGTTGATGGGTCTTGAGGACCGGAGTTGCGAAACACTGACGTAGATGGACATTGCAGCTTTTGAACCTGGTTGTTTATATGATCGCCATGTTTGGGGTCAGGAAGGAATCTTTCCCCCCTTATTTGAGACCAATTGGCCTTCCCCCTGAATCTATCCAGCCTTAATCAAATAAGTTTTTTCAAGAAAAAAAAGTTATAAAAAAATAACCCTTGATTTTCTTTTTCAGAAACATTCATGTTTTAGCGTACTATATTAAAATTAAAACAATAAAACAAGCCTTTTATTCTGTGATTCATCATGTTTGGGGTCAAGAAGAAATTGGCCTACCCAGCACAAGGGTTTTTTTTTTTGCCTTCCTCTGGATAAACATGGCTTATAAATAGGTCTATTGTAATATATTGTAAGTGGATTATAATTACGTATACATAATGATAAAATATGTAATAACATATTTTATCCCTTTTACCCCTTAGGTCTATTTTTCACGTTATGGACGCTCCTGTTATCAGATCATCCAGAGAGTGACACCGATGAAGAAGGAAAATCCCCTGCAGAGAGATGCAATAGGCACAGAGTATTGTGCCAGCTACAATTGATCGGTTTCTGGAAGAAAACATGATAGGGTTGCCCATAAGAGGGTGTAACTCCAACCTTTATGGTTCAGAAACATTTTGGAATTTGTTGGACTCTTTATGAAAAATTGGAACAGTGTTGGCAAATCGGGGACTGTCTTCGGTTGCCTTATTTTTGTATGTGTTCTTAAAGATGTAATAAAAGTTATTTTTTCATACAAGTTATCTCTGGCTCCTCAGATCTGTTGAAATTTATTGTTGTTTTTTGACCTGGGGGGAGGTGACATCGAGTTTGCACAGAATTACCAATGGTACATGAGATCAAGACTGTCTTGGGTTTACATTGACTTCTATGGGTTAAACCCAAGTAGCTAAGGTGAAATATGGAGCATGAATTGCACATACTGTACACATGCTAACAACTGTTGTGAAGGGACATCAAAGAGATGTAAGGGGACATATAAAGTGCAAGCCTCCTAGCCCTACCAGGTATATAGAATACGACGCAACGTACAGCAGTGTATGATCACTTTCATAACCCTACTACAGAATATATAACAGAGTAAAAAGTCATCTGCCACCCCTTTACAATAAAGGAACCCTACTGTTATGTGCATCTGTGAGGTCTGTCCAAGGTGGAGGACAAAAGCCCCACCATGGCAAGAGAATGCAGCATTACAGGAGCAAGGTACTGCATGGCAATTGGGAGCTTAGACTGTTATTCCTCTTGGTGAAAAATATATCTGCCAGGGTGGAGTGAGAAGACAACCACACGAGGGTGGTCTGGAAGCGGTCGTCTATGTGAGTGCTATGCCTAAGACGGCTTGGAGACTGATGCCTCTGAGGGTCAGCAAAGCACTAGATGAGAAAATGGAGGAAATAATAGCCAGAGGTGACCAGAAGTAAAATTGTGACAAACACTAAAAGGTTGTGACAGAAAGTGATGCCTGTTGTGAACACATTTGGACTGGGTTCCGGTTTTGGGCTCCCTCTTGTGGCCAGTGCTGGTAGTAGAGTTGGTCTGCTTAACAGAAGCCAAACAGCTGATGATGATTGGAAATCAGGCTGTTCAGACTGGGCGTATATAACTGAGAAGTGTTCTCTTGGCCTGGGCCGGTGATCAATGTTGTCTCATGTGGTGCTGTGGACATTCTGGAGCCTGCCCTATCTTCTGTTTCTACCTGAACTCCTTGCAGATAAGTTTTGTCTTTGTACCTCTTGCTGGTTTGTTTCCATTTTTTTGTTGTTTTATTTTTGTGGTACTAAGGTTTGTCTCCTGGTTTTGCTTGTGTGGAGTCCTGGGTGGAGTTGGATCATTCCCTGCTGGAAATGTCTGTGTAGCTTGCTCCATATTCTGCAATGTATTTTTGTTTTGTCATGCTTGGTATTAATGTCAGTCCTTCCTCTATATTAGCGTTTTGTTTGGATTCCTGTAACACCAGAGTACTGATATAGTGGGGGAGAGGCTGTGTGGTCTCAGCTTTTTTCATATCAGGTGTGTTGGTTTTTTAGGATATTGCGTGGCTGCAGACAGTGCTCTTTTCTGTCCTTTCCTATATAGATAGTTTGGGCCTCATCTTTGCTGAATCTGTTTTCTACCTGTGAATTGTGTTTCATCTTGTCTCCCCGGCTTTACATGTTTGGGGGCTATCTATATCTTTGGGGGACTGCTCCGAGGCAGATTAGCTTTCTTTGTTTTTCTCTCTTTAGGAATAATTAGCTCTCCGGCTGTGTCAAGGCAACTAGGTCATCGTAGGCACGTCCCACGGCTACTTTTAGTTGTTTTGTCAGTTACAGGTCTGCAGTTATCTAAGTTTCCAACCACTCTGGTGATTCTCTGGGTTTCCTAGTTTTTGCCCCTTGTTGATCCTCCTAGGCCACTGAATCATAACAGATGCCAATCACTGCAGAGTGATGGAAGTGCAGCTGAGGAAAGTGTCAGCAAATTTTCCCTGGCATGAGCATAAGTGTAAACCTATTGATACAAGTGGCAACTGACTACCTGTGTTAAAGTAACCTGTTGCTTCTTGTAAGATTTTAACATCGAAACAAACCAACTCCTTTACATCCTTCAGAGTGCAGAGTGATGGAAGTGCAGCTGAGGAAAGTGCCAGCAAATTGTCCCGGGCATCAATATAAGTGTAAACTTATTGTTACAAGTGGAAAACTGACTACATGTGTTAAAGCAATCTGTTGCTTTTTGTAAGATTTCAACAACGAAATAAACCAACTCCTTTACATCCTTTCATCCTCCATGACAGCACAGAGTTTTCCTGTGTGATTTTTATTCTGAGAACTGTTGTCTGTATGGCCTAATGGCTGCGACGTTAAAGAGAATCCGTCAGCAGATTACACAGGTGTCTTGAACCTCCAAGTCAACTGCTTAGCAGCTTTCTAACAATACACTTTGTACACAGAAAGCTGCTAATCAGTGGTGTGGGCGGGGTTATACAGGGCTCAGCATTCTGAGCTGTGCAGCAAAGAAAACAATGATTGTATTAAAATAATAGCATGCAGACCAGCAAGTGATACATTGATGGAATCGGTGTCAGCCCCTGCACCATGCTGCTCTCAGATTACATAGCAAAAAGTTGGTGACAAATTCCCTTTAAGGGGTTAAATCAAGACCCATAAAATATATGAAAATCGAACCTAGCACACTGATGACGTTTTTTCTGTTATACGAATTTTATAAATCCCCCCTCCCCCACCAAAAAAAGATGTTTGAATATAGCTTAATACTTTGTCAATTTATTAATACATTTCCAGGAGGAGTAAAAGAGGAATGACACAATGCAAAAAAAAAAGCATCACAATTTTTATTTTATGGGAAATTCAAGTACTTACTAAAACAAGACTTGTCAAGAGAGCAAAGCTACACTATATCACAAAAGTGAGTACACGCCTCAGTTTTATTAAGTATTTTATTATTTCTTTTTATGGGACAGCACTGAAGACCTGCCCCTGTGATACAATGTACAGTGTCAGTGTGCAGCTTGTATAACACTGTAAATTTGATGGCCTCTAAAAAACTCAACACACAGCCATCAATGTCAACAAAAGTGAGTACACCCCTAAGTGAAAATGGCCAAATTGTGCCCAATTAGACATGTTCCCTCCCCGGTGTCATGTGACTCATTAGTGTTACAAGGTCTCAGGTGTGAATGGGGAGCAGGGGTGTTACATTTGGTGTTATCTCTCACACACTCTCTCATACTGGTCACTGGAAGTCCAACATGGCTTCTCATGGCAAAGAATTCACTGAGGAGCTGAAAAAAAAAAAGAATTGTTCCTCTAAATAAAGATGGTAGAGGCTATAAGAATATTGCCACCACCCTGACACGGAGCTGCAGCACGGTGGCCAAGACCATACAGAGGTTTAACCAGACAGGATGCACTCAGAACAGGTCTCGCCATGGCCGACCACAGAAGCTGAGTGTACGAGCTCAATGCCATCTCCAGAGATTGTCTTTTCAGAATAGACATATGAGTGCTGCCAACATTGCTGCAAAGGTTACAGGGGTGGGGGGTCCGCCTGTCAGTGCTCAGACCATACACCGCACACTGCAGAGGTTACAGGGGTGGGGTGTCTGCCTGTCAGTGCTCAGACCATACACCGCACACTGCAGAGGTTACAGGGGCTGGGTGTCAGGCTGTCAGTGCTCAGACCATACACCGCACACTGCAGAGGTTACAGGGGTGGGGTGTCTGCCTGTCAGTGCTCAGACCATACACCGCACACTGCAGAGGTTACAGGGGCTGGGTGTCAGGCTGTCAGTGCTCAGACCATACACCGCACACTGCAGAGGTTACAGGGGTGGGGTGTCAGGCTGTCAGTGCTCAGACCATACACCGCACACTGCAGAGGTTACAGTTGTGGGGGGTCCACCTGACAGTGCTCAGAACATATGCTGCACACTGCAGAGGTTACAGGGGTGGGGTGTCAAGCTGTCACTGCTCAGACCATACTCCGCACACTGCATCACATTGGTCTGCTTGGCTGTCATCCAGAAGGAAGCCTCTTCTAACGATGGTGCACAAGAAAACCTGCAAACAGTTTACTGAAGACAAGCAGACTAAAGACAGGAACCGCCCTGTAGTCTGATGAGACCAAGATAAACTTAATTATTTCAGATGGTGCCACTGTGTCTGTTGGTAACCAGGTGAGGAGGACAAAGACAAGTGTGTCCTGCCTACAGTCAGGAATGGTGGTGGAGGGTCATTGTTTAGGGCTACATGAGTGCTACTGGCTGTGAGGGGCTACAGTTCATTGGGGGAAGCATGAATGCCAACGTGTCTTGTGAGATACTGAAGCAGAGCAGGATCCACTCCCTTCATATTACACCATGATATCGACCCCAATACCTCCAAGAGGACAACTGCCTTACTAAAGAAACTGAGGGTAAAGGTCCTGAACTGAAAGGTAACCAAACAATTCCCATAAAAAGTAACACATTTTATTACATTACATTAAAATATACAAGTGCATTTAGATATTGCCAATCTGGCAAGTGAAGTAAAGGAGCTCGACTGGCCAAGTGTCTCCAGACCTAAACCCAATGGAGCATCTGAAGGGTCTCCTCAAGCGGAAAGTAGAGGAGCACAAGGTCTCTAACATCCACCTGTTTCGTGATGTCATCATGGAGGATGGAAGAGGATCCAGCGGCTCCTGTGAAGCTCTAGTTACCATGACTAAGAGAGTTAAAAAATAATGGTGGCCACACAAAATATTGAGACTTTGGGCACAATTTGGCCATTTTAACTTAGGGGTGTACTCACTTTTGTTGACATTAATGGCTGTGTGTTGTGTTTTTATCTCCACTTTAATGGGGTGACTTATCCTGTCCGTCTTGTCCCATAGCAGTGAAATCGCTATTGCTGGCATACTCGCAGTAGCCATGACTAGCCATCCCGCCACTCACATGACAATATTATTACACAGAAATGTAAAAGAGTGCATTGTAGTAATGTATATTTACAAGTTTTCTTAATTTTCACATATTTGGTTAATTTCAAACCCAAAAGGTCCTTTACTTCTGTTGTGTAATAATGCATCTCTACACCAGATGGCGATCATATTACATTTAATACTACATGGCTCTGCACAGTAAGGAAAAATACCTATTTTTACTTAGCCATCTACAAAAGTAATCATGGCAGTACTAACATCAATATCTAGTAAATAATCATCAGTTTCTACTTTTTAATGTATTTTCTTTTCTTATTACTTTCTATATTTATTTTTAGCTTTTCTTAAAGGATGTTTTTGAGTTATTTCTAGCCATATTTTAATGTATGTTATTTTTTTATTACTTTCTATATTTTTTTAGCTTTTTTTTGCTAAAGGATGCGTTTGGGTTATTTTTTGTCATTTTTTAATGTATTTTATTTTTTATTGCTTTCTACTTTTTATATTTTTGTAGTTTTTTTAAAGGGTTATTTCTTACCATTTTTTTCATGTATTTTATTTGTTACTACCTTCTATTTTTTATATTTTTGTAGGATTTTTTGGGTTATTCCTTGCGATTTTTTTTTTTGTTTTTTAGTTTTTATTACTTTCTATATTTTTTAGCTTTTTAAAAGATGTTTTTGGGTTATTTCATGCCATTTTTTTCATGTATTTTATTTTCTTTTACTTTCTATATTTTTTTTTAGCTTTTTTAAAGGATGTTTTTGGTTTTATTTCTTACCTTTCTTTAATGTATTTTATTTTTAGGACCTTCTATTTTGATTCATACATTTTATTTTTTATTACTTTCTATATATTTGTGTTTACTTTTTTAGATGTTTTAAAAAGATTTTTTTTAGTTATTTGTTGCCATTTTTTATGTATTTTATTTGTTATTACTTTCTATTTTTTTATATTTTTGTAGGATGTTTTTGGGTTATTTCTTGTCATTTTTTTTGTTTTTTAGTTTTATTACTTTCTATATTTTTTAGCTTTTTAAAGGATGTTTTTGAGTTATTTCTTGTCTTATTTTAATGTATTTTATTTTTTATTACTCACTATATATTTTGTATATCTTTTTTAACTTTTTTTAAAGGATGTTTTGGGTTATTTCTTGACTTTTTAAATGTATTTTATTTTTTATTACTTTCTATATTTTTTATATTTTTTTAGCTTTTTTAAAAGATGTTTTTGGTGTTATTTCTTACCTTCTTTTTAATGCATATTATTTTTAGGACCTATTTTTTTAGCTTTTTTAAAGGATGTTTTTGGGTTATTTCATGCCATTTTTTTCATGTATTTTCTTTTCTTTTACTTTCTATATTTTTTTAGCTTTTTTTAAAGGATGTTTTTGGTGTTATTTCTTACCTTTTTTTAATGTATTTTATTTTTAGGACCTTCTAAATTTTTTTAGCTTTTTTAAAGGATGTTTTTGGGTTATTTCATGCCATTTTTTTCATGTGTTTCATACATTTTATTTTTTATTACTTTCTATATTTTTTGTTTACTTTTTTAGCTTTTTTAAAAGGATTTTTTTAGTTATTTGTTGCCTTTTTTTATGTATTTTATTTTTATTACTTTCTATATTTTTTTTTAGCTTTTTCTGAAGGCTGTTTTTTGGTTCTTCCTTACCATATCTTTAACACCTTCTTAAGATCCAATCAATATTTCCTTTTTGCCATTTGAGGGTGTTTTTTTTCCACTGTTTCCAAGATTTATACCTTTTTTTATTTTTTAGCCCACACAGCAATATGAGGTTTTTTTGTTACGGTTGAAAACAGACACATGTCCAACTGAAATTTATTTGTACTGAAAAACATTAGATGAAAAGGTAGAAAACAAAAACAATTTGATAAAGGTTTGAAATATGGTGCTCCATGACAGGTCGATTACGGTGATTACAAATGCATGTTTTATTAATTTATTTTAGCTCTTAAAAAAACAATTCTAAAAAAAAATGTTTTTGTGTCTCCATTTTTTAGACCAATTGTATTCTTCCTTTCATGGAGCTCTGCGAGGCTTCTGTTTTCTGCATGTTGAGGTGTAGCTTTTCCATACAACACATTAATCACTTTTTTTCAGTTTTAGAGAGAAAGATTGCAATTTTTATTTTTTTTTTAATATTGCCATTCATTTTGTGGGATACATATTTTAATATTTTATTAGTGTATTTATTTAAATATATATATTTTTTTCTTTAATTATTATTAATATATATACCGTATATTTTTTAACTTTCTTACATATCCTCATTTGTTTTTATATTTAGTATTTTATTTGTTTATTTATTTTCTTTTTCTTTAATTATTATATTTTTTTTACATTTCTTACATATCCTTATTTATGTTTTTATATTTAATATTTTATTACTTTATTTAAATATATTTTTTTATTTTTTTCATTATTACTACTATATATTTAATTAACTTTCTTACATAGCCTCATTTGTTTTTATATTTAATATTTTATTAGTTTATTTATTTAAATATACATATATATTTTATTTTTTCTTTAATTATTATTACTATAATTTTTTTTACTTTCTTATATATCCTCATTTGTTTTTATATTTAATATTTTATTTGTTTTATTATTTTCTTTTTCTTTAATTATTATTATTTTTTTACATTTCTTACATATCCTTATTTATGTTTTTATATTTAATATTTTATTAGTTTATTTAAATATATTTTTTATTTTTTTTTTCATTATTACTACTACTATATATTTATTTAACTTTCTTACATATCCTCATTTGTTTTTATATTTAATATTTTATTAGTTTATTTATTTAAATATACATATATATTTTATTTTTTTCTTTAATTATTATTACTATAATTTTCTTTGTCGCTCCATTGGGAGACCCAGACAATTGGGTGTATAGGCTATGCCTCCGGAGGCCGCACAAAGTATTACACTTAAAAGTGTTAAGCCCCTCCCCTTCTGCCTATACACCCCCCGTGCTCCCACGGGCTCCTCAGTTTTTTGCTTTGTGCGAAGGAGGTCAGACACGCACGCACAGCTCCACAGATTGGTCAGCAGCAGCTGCTGACCATGTCGGATGGAAGAAAAGTGGGCCCATATAGAGCCCCCAGCATGCTCCCTTCTCACCCCACTCTTGTCGGTGGTGTTGTAAGGTTGAGGTATCCATTGCGGGTACGGAGGCTGGAGCCCACATGCTGTTTTCCTTCCCCATCCCCCTCAGGGCTCTGGGTGAAGTGGGATCCTATCGGTCTCCAGGCACTGAGACCGTGCTTCATCCACAACTCCTGTGGAGCCTGCTGGATAGGAGCCGGGTATCGTTCAGGGACATGGCCCTGCTACTTGGAGGTACTCTGTATCCCTGTGGGGACAGCGCACAGCAACACTCCAGCTTTGCTGGGTGTGCTAGTGCACCGGGGACCACGGCGCTGACCGGGTTAATATGTGCCATTACACACTCAGCGTTGCTGAGTGTGTTTATGTATAGGGACTGCCGCACTGACCGCCGCGGCCATGGAAACACTGCGGCGTGGCTGGGACTTGTAGTGCGCCGGGGACTTTCACGCCGGCCGCGCTTTTACGGCGGCCGCGTTTATTACTAGAGTCCCCGGCTTTTTGCAGCCTAGTTTCCTTTCCTCCCGCCCACAGCCCTGACAGGCAGGGGAAGGGCGGGACGCTGCACAGAACGAGCAGCACTGAGGGCTGGAGCATGCTTTGCATACTCCACCCCTCTCACTGTGCACAGTGCGGGCACCAGTTCCCGCTCTTTCTGGGTCACGCCCACGGCTCCCTCCTCTCCTCAGGACGCCGGCAGCCATTCCTGTCAGCTCCTCGGACGCAGCAGAGGGGGACAAGGTCTGGGAGACCCAGGCAGGGACTCTGGTGGCCTCACAACCGCTTTAGGCGGGTGGTAAGCAGCACCTGTGGTGCTAGCCCCATTGTGCAGTAGTGTAACATTATATGTTTATGGTATATATGTTTTACACTGTATGGTGCACAGTTGATTTCTGGCTATATACCCTATTGTGTTACTCAGGGAAGATAATAGCATGGCGCCCACGAAAGGCAGGGGTGCCAAAACACAGGCTTATTATGTTGCCTGCGCCGCATGTACGACCCCGCTACCGGCAGGTTCCACTGACCCTCATTGTGTGCACTGTTCGGCCCCTGTGGCACTTACTCAGCCGGAGCCTCTGCTAAGAGGGGCCCAGGGGGAGCCACCTGCTAACACTGTTCAGGTGACGGGGACGGAGTTTGCAAAACTCTCTGAGACTATGGCTAAGATACTAGAAGCCTTGCAGTCCAGGCCGGTATCTCAGCACAGGGACTCTGTTGAATCTTTGTTCCCTGGCCCACCTCAGCTGGACCAACAATGTCCTCCCGGGGTATCTCATGGATCCCAGGCTGAGGGTTCTGACACAGACCACAGCCCCAGACCGACTAAGCGAGCTCGCTTAGATTTTCCCTCGACATCATCATATTGTGCAGGGTCTCAGAGGGGGGAATCTCTGGTTGATGATGCGGAGACAGCTGATCAGGATTCTGATCCTGAGGCCGCTCTCAATCTTGATACTCCGGACGGGGACGCCATAGTGAACGATCTTATTGCGTCCATCAATCTAATGCTGGATATTTCTCCCTCAGCTCCTCCGGCGGAGGAGTCGGCTTCTCAGCAGGAGAAATTCAGTTTCAGGTTTCCCAAGCGTACACCGAGTATGTTTCTGGACCACTCTGATTTCAGAGAGGCAGTCCAGAATCACCATGCTTGTCCAGATAAGCGTTTTTCTAAGCGCCTTAAGGATACACGTTATCCTTTTCCCCCTGACGTGGTCAAAAGTTGGGCTCAGTGTCCCAAAGTGGATCCTCCAATCTCCAGACTGGCAGCTAGATCCATACTTGCAGTGGAAGATGGGGCTTCACTCAAAGATGCCACTGACAGGCAGATGGAACTCTGGTTGAAATCCATCTATGAAGCTATCGGCGCTTCTTTTGCCCCAGCGTTCGCAGCCGTATGGGCGCTACAAGCTATCTCAGCAGGTCAAGCGCAAATTGACGCAGCCACACGCACGTCCGCGCCACAGGTGGCGTCCATAACCACTCAGACGTCGGCATTTGCGTCTTACGCTATTAATGCTGTCCTGGACTCTGCGAGCCGTACGGCGGTTGCAGCCGCCAATTCGGTGGTACTCCGCAGGGCCTTGTGGCTACGGGAATGGAAGGCAGATTCTGTTTCCAAAAAGCGCTTAACCAGTTTGCCAATTTCTGGCGACCGATTGTTTGGCGAGCGTTTGGATGAAATCATCAAACAATCCAAGGGAAAGGATACATCCTTACCCCAGCCCAAACCGAACATACCCCAACAGAGGAAAGGGCAGTCGAGGTTTCGGTCCTTTCGGGGCGCGGGCAGGTCCCAATTCTCCTCGTCCAAAAGGCCTCAGAAAGATCAAAGGAACTCTGACGCATGGAGGTCTAAGTCACGTCCTAAAAAGGCCACCGGAGGTGCCGCTACCAAAGCGGCTTCCTCATGACTTTCGGCCTCCTCACTCCGCATCTTCGGTCGGTGGCAGGCTCTCCCGCTTTTGCGACGCCTGGCTGCCACGGGTAAAAGACCGTTGCGTGAGAGACATTCTGTCTCACGGTTACAAGATAGAGTTCACCTCTCGTCCCCCGACTCGATTCTTCAGGTCATCCCCGCCTCCCGAGCGAGCCGAGGCTCTTCTGCAGGCGCTGGGCACTCTGAAGGCAGAAGGAGTGGTGGTCCCTGTTCCTCTTCAGCAACAGGGCCACGGTTTTTACTCCAACTTGTTTGTGGTCCCAAAGAAGGACGGGTCTTTCCGTCCTGTCCTGGACCTGAAACTTCTCAACAAACACGTAAAGACCAGGCGGTTCCGGATGGAATCCCTCCGCTCCGTCATCGCCTCAATGTCCCAAGGAGATTTCCTTGCATCGATCGATATCAAAGATGCTTATCTCCACGTACCGATTGCTCCAGAGCACCAGCGCTTCTTGCGCTTCGCCATAGAAAACGAACACCTGCAGTTCGTGGCACTGCCGTTCGGCCTGGCAACAGCCCCACGGGTTTTCACCAAGGTTATGGCTACTGTAGTAGCGGTCCTCCACTCTCAGGGTCACTCGGTGATCCCTTACTTGGACGATCTCCTGATCAAGGCACCCTCTCAAGAGGCATGCCAACACAGCCTCGACGCTACCCTGGAGCCTCTCCAGAGTTTCGGGTGGATCATCAATTTTCCAAAGTCAAATCTGACACCGGCCCAATCGCTCACATACCTTGGCATGGAGTTTCATACCCTCTCAGCGATAGTGAAGCTTCCGCTGATCAAGCAGCGGTCACTACAGACAGGGGTACAATCTCTCCTTCAAGGCCAGTCACACCCCTTGAGGCGCCTCATGCACTTCCTGGGGAAGATGGTGGCAGCAATGGAGGCAGTTCCTTTCGCGCAGTTTCACCTGCGTCCTCTTCAATGGGACATCCTACGCAAATGGGACAGGAAGCCGACGTCCCTCGACAGGAACGTCTCCCTCTCTCAGGCGACCAAAGCTTCCCTTCGGTGGTGGCTTCTTCCCACTTCATTATCGAAAGGGAAATCCTTCCTACCCCCATCCTGGGAGGTGGTCACGACGGACGCGAGTCTGTCAGGGTGGGGAGCGGTTTTTCTCCACCACAGGTTTCAGGGTACGTGGACCCAGCAAGAGTCCTCGCTTCAGATCAATGTTCTGGAAATACGGGCAGTGTATCTTGCCCTGAAAGCGTTCCAGCAGTGGCTGGAAGGCAAGCAGATCAGAATTCAGTCGGACAATTCCACAGCGGTGGCATACATCAACCACCAAGGCGGCACACGCAGTCGGCAAGCCTTCCAGGAAGTCCGGCGGATTTTGATGTGGGTGGAAGCCACGGCCTCCACCATCTCTGCAGTTCACATTCCAGGCGTGGAAAACTGGGAAGCAGATTATCTCAGTCGCCAGGGCATGGACGCAGGGGAATGGTCCCTTCACCCGGACGTGTTTCAGGAGATCTGTTGCCGCTGGGGGGTGCCGGACGTCGACCTCATGGCGTCCCGGCACAACAACAAGGTACCGACGTTCATGGCACGGTCTCAAGATCCCAGAGCTCTGGCGGCAGACGCCTTAGTTCAGGATTGGTTGCAGTTTCAGCTCCCTTATGTGTTTCCTCCGCTGGCACTGTTGCCCAGAGTGTGACGCAAGATCAGGGCCGACTGCCGCCGCGTCATCCTCGTTGCTCCAGACTGGCCGAGGCGGTCGTGGTACCCGGATCTGTGGCATCTCACGGTCGGCCAACCGTGGGCACTACCAGACCGACCAGACTTGCTATCTCAAGGGCCGTTTTTCCATCTGAATTCTGCGGCCCTCAACCTGACTGTGTGGCCATTGAGTCCTGGATCCTAGCGTCTTCAGGGTTATCTCAAGACGTCATTGCCACTATGAGACAGGCTAGGAAACCAACGTCCGCCAAGATCTACCACAGGACGTGGAAGATTTTCCTGTCGTGGTGCTCTGCTCAGGGTTTTTCTCCCTGGCCTTTTGCCTTGCCCACTTTTCTGTCCTTCCTTCAATCTGGACTGGAAAAGGGTTTGTCGCTCGGCTCCCTTAAGGGACAATTCTCAGCGCTCTCTGTGTTTTTCCAGAAGCGCCTAGCCAGACTTCCACAGGTACGCACGTTCCTGCAGGGGGTTTGTCACATCGTTCCTCCTTACAAGCGGCCGTTAGAACCCTGGGATCTGAACAGGGTGCTGATGGTTCTTCAGAAATCACCATTCGAGCCAATGAGAGATATTTCTCTCTCACGCCTTTCGCAGAAAGTGGTTTTTCTAGTAGCAGTCACTTCACTTCGGAGAGTGTCTGAGCTAGCAGCGCTGTCATGCAAAGCCCCTTTCCTGGTTTTTCACCAGGACAAGGTGGTTCTGCGTCCGGTTCCGGAATTTCTCCCTAAGGTGGTATCCCCCTTTCATCTCAATCAGGATATCTCCTTACCTTCTTTTTGTCCTCATCCAGTTCACCAATGTGAAAAGGATTTGCACTTGTTAGATCTGGTGAGAGCACTCAGACTCTACATTTCTCGTACGGCGCCCCTGCGCCGCTCGGATGCACTCTTTGTCCTTGTCGCTGGCCAGCGTAAAGGGTCACAGGCTTCCAAATCAACCTTGGCTCGGTGGATCAAGGAGCCAATTCTCGAAGCCTACCGTTCGGCTGGGCTTCCGGTTCCCTCAGGGCTGAAGGCCCATTCTACCAGAGCCGTGGGCGCGTCCTGGGCTTTGAGGCACCAGGCTACGGCTCAGCAGGTGTGTCAGGCGGCTACCTGGTCGAGCCTGCACACTTTCACGAAACACTATCAGGTGCATACCTATGCTTCGGCGGATGCCAGCCTAGGTAGACGAGTCCTTCAGGCGGCGGTTGCCCACCTGTAGGAAGAGGCCGTTTTACGGCTCTCTTACGAGGTATTATTTTACCCACCCAGGGACTGCTTTTGGACGTCCCAATTGTCTGGGTCTCCCAATGGAGCGACAAAGAAGAAGGGAATTTTGTTTACTTACCGTAAATTCCTTTTCTTCTAGCTCCAATTGGGAGACCCAGCGCCCGCCCCTGTTTTTTTGTGTACACATGTTGTTCATGTTGAATGGTTTCAGTTCTCCGATATTCCTTCGGATTGAAGTTACTTTAAACCAGTTTATAATTCTTTTTCCTCCTTCTTGCTTTTGCACCAAAACTGAGGAGCCCGTGGGAGCACGGGGGGTGTATAGGCAGAAGGGGAGGGGCTTAACACTTTTAAGTGTAATACTTTGTGCGGCCTCCGGAGGCATAGCCTATACACCCAATTGTCTGGGTCTCCCAATTGGAGCTAGAAGAAAAGGAATTTACGGTAAGTAAACAAAATTCCCTTCTTTTTTTACTTTCTTACATATCATTTGTTTTTATATTTAATATTTGTGAGGCAAATCCCGGGATATGAAGATGAATTATGACTCCAGTCATAATCCCTCATCACTCCCTGGCAGTGCCCCCTCCCTTCTTGTTCTCAGTGTTCCACTTACACCTCCATGGCCATGTCCTGTGATATGGAGATGAGGTGGTGTGGGAACAATGGACACAGGATGACTCCCTGCCGTCACCCTGTAGTAGGAGCTGCTATCTAATTAGCAAGGCTCTGGAAGTAGCCAGACAGAACGACTCCAGTAAAAAATGGTTCATATCTCGCAAGCCATATTTCCGATAAATATGGCAACCATAAAAATGGTGTCTCCGCATGCGGACGATGCCGGCACACCCTTTTTATGGGAGCAGGACATTGGGAAATGCCCCAGGCGTGATATCAGCCAATGGGGAACTGGCAGACGGGTCATGAGTCCCCTCGTTCTGTAGCTAAATTCATAACTGTCACAATGAGAGCATTGTCGTCTGCCTACGACGCTCCCAGGCAAAGTTATGGCCAATATCCCCTTTGCTGGATAATTCTGATCCATGCAGGGGGAGTGGCAGTGCTTCCCTGTGAGGTCACTAAGGTAGGAGGGGACCTGGATTGCCCAGGTTGATAACCCTACTTCGGCCATTTTCCAGTGTTCTTTCGCTGGGGGCACGTGTAGGAAACATCTGTGGGAGTTCCTGGAAACCTGGTCTACAGCGCCCCCCTGTGGCCAGACGCAACAAGGTAACTGCTGGAACTGTGTATGCCTGTTTGTAACCCATGCTTTGATTGTAACTGTACTCTGACATATGTATATTCTGTAGATTCCCTATTGTATATATGGTAGTTCTAGTGTGCTTTAGGCTGATTAAATTATATAATTAATCTTGGGCTGTTCTGTTATCTCGATCTTGAATCCCACGTCTGTGTGTTCGGCTAATAGTTACCGTGAAGCGGTTGGTGGCAGCGAATTGTGCCAAGGATTATTGTGGGGAGGCCAGTGAGATTCGGGGAGATTTTATATATTCCGCCCGCGGAGGTCGGGGGAATATATACCTTACTCTCACCGGGGACCCTTCAATAATCGGCATAAGTAGTATAGCGGCCTCCTTGCTCATTGTCGGGCAATTCCATAATTGGCCTGACTATAAGAGGGGCGCTAGAGAGCGCGTCACGTGCTCTGTCTGTCGGTCGGGAGGTATAAAGGAGGGGTGACCCCCACTTGTTACCCCCCGATTGTGACGTACTGGTAGCCAGCGCGGGGGATTTCTGAGTGACCCCCCCGGTGGTTTGTGACATATTGGTGGCATAGCGGTGGGATCGAGATAATAGTGTGTGTGAGTGTGAGACCCATACTCCCAGACACTAAAGACTGCCTGCAGCAGCTGTGGCTGCTGGGGTCTTCAGACTAGCTCAACACTAGAGTGTCAGAGTGCAGATACTGTAAGGTGTGTGGAGGCATCAGGTGTCAGTTCTGTGTCAGTGACCAAAAGTCTGCAAGAATGGCTGATGGCACCAGGAGCAGAGCTATGCAACTGGCCAATGCTAAGGCAGGAGCCGAAGAGAGGGAGGACGGTGCTGTGGACAGCAATGAGGAGGTTGCCCACGAGTCCTCCAGGAGCTCGACGCCAGAAAACCGTACTGCCGAGGACATTGCGCAACCTGGCACTGCTGGACAAGATGAGGAGGAGCTCACCCAAGGTTCCTCAACGAGCCAGATGCCAGCCCTCCGCTCTGAAAGGGACAGTGAATCACCAGGCTCCGCAGCGTGCCGCAGATCACCACGTGCCATTCCACCGAGCCTGGGAGGCTCGGATAGCCTTCTTCAAATGGCTATGGCCCTTCTCCAGGCTGGAGACCAGAAGGGCTACAAGGAACTCCTGGCAGAGCGCAGGGCAGAGCGGCACGCAGAGCGTGAGGCTGCGGAGCGAGAGCGGCAGGCAGCGCGTGAAGAGCGAGAGCGACAGGCAGACCGTGACTACCAGCTGCAGCTAGCTCAGCTCCGGCCCTCATCAGCCACATGTGACCTTCAAAACACCAAACTTCCAAAGGTCCGTGTTGAGGACTTCCCAGTGCTGGAGAAGGATGGAGACTTGGACTCTTTCCTGACTGCTTTTGAACGGACTTGCTTGCAGCACCATCTGAACAAGGACCAGTGGGCCAAATACCTGACCCCCCGTTTAAGGGGTAAGGCCCTGGATGTCCTTGGGGACTTGCCTGCTGAGGCAGATCAGGGCTACGACACCATCAAGCGGGCCCTGATCCAACAGTACAACCTCACCCCGGAGTCCTACCGCAAGAAGTTCCGGAGCCTACAGAAGGGACCAAAGGACTCCTGGGCTGACCACAGGCGGGCACTTGCCCGAGCTGCCGACCACTGGACCCAAGGCCTGCAGCTTTCCACCGGACCGGAGATCCTGGACTTGTTCATCACGGAGCAACTCTTGTGGAACTGCCCTGAGGATCTCCGCCAGTTCATCCGAGACCAGAAGCCAAAGGGGTCCACGGCTACAGCTGCCCTTGCCGATGACTACACCAACAACCGGGCCCCTGAGGCCAGGAGAGCGGCCACCAGCAGCACCTGGAGAGGGGGTAAGATGAATTCTGCGACTGCCCCACCTGCCCCTAGACTGCAGGGGGTGTCCCCCTCAACTCCCCTCTCCAGGCCCGTGGCAGAACCAAGACGGTGCCACCAGTGCAACCTACCTGGACACTTCAAGGCCATGTGCCCTCAGCGTCCCAAGGCCCCGGCTCCGTCCCCGTCCCAAGGGCCGCCCAAGGTGTATTGTGTGGGTGGGGGTGGTGGTAGGTCCCTGGACAGCTTCCAACCTGTCACCGTCGGCCGGTCTGTGACCATAGGACTGCGAGACAGCGCCTCGGAGGTGACTCTGGTGCGGCCTGAGATGGTGTCCCCCCAAGACTTGATCCCTGGAAAAACCCTTGCTGTCTCCGGGATTGGAGGCATTGACCCGGCGCTGCCTGTTGCTGACATTTTTGTGGACTGGGGCGCAGGGCGAGGGGTGAGGGAGGTGGGGGTAACTGATCGGATCCCTGCAAACGTGCTACTTGGGACAGATTTGGGGCAGATAACCTCCCAGTTTGGGCCCCAACCAAGGGCTGAACCTTCAGCCAGTACTGACATGCCTCCGGACAATGTTAATGTGTTATCTATGAATGATGTAAGGGAGGAGGGAGTGAACTCTGATATTTCTGCTTGCATAGACACCATAGACACACACACAGCTGCAGCTGTGACAGGGGAGGGGGTCAGAGAAAGGTGTGACAATGCCTCTACAAGTGATCAGCCTGTGAGCTGGGATCTGTTGCCCTCTGAAGGGATAAGTAGAGAGCAGGGTGCTGCAGGGGGAGGACCAGTGTGTGGGGTGGGGGCTACCACAGCAAATGTGGGGTCCCCAGAGATTTCACAGCGGGGTTCTGTTGCTGCAGGAGGGGAACAGGCAGGTGAGATTGGGGCCGGTCCAGGAGCGGAAGTGCTCCCAGGTAAGATCTCGGTGCATGGTTCCCCCACAACCGGGGTGTCAGGAAGCCAGGTAGGTCTGCCTGAACCGGCGACTTGGTCAGGAACGGAGGAGGAGCAGGCACGACCCACGGTCGCAGCGGCTGTGGCCGCTGTCACCCGCAGTGGGAGTGCTGGAAGCCAAGGGGCCTCCCGGAGGTCCGATAGCTCTTCCCCTTCTGACCAAGTGGCAGCCGAGTCAGGTGGAGGCCAGGACACAGGTCCCGGGGTACTGACTGAAGATGTGACAGTCTCGTCGATTCTGGCCACATCTAGTCAGGGGTTTCAGGCAGCGTTAGAAGCTGACGACAGCCTGAAAGCTCTTAAGGAGCAGGCGGCACAGCCTCCCTCGGACTCGGACCCGGAGCGAGTGGTCTGGGACCAAGGACGGCTGTACCGGGCCACGGTCCAGCAGGGTTCACCGGAGGCGTGGCCCAGGGACCGACAGTTGGTGGTACCCTATCCGTTCCGGACGGAGTTGTTGCGGATCGCACATGAGATTCCGATGGCCGGACACCTAGGGATCGCTAAGACCAAGGCCAGGTTAAACCAGCATTTCTACTGGCCAAAAATGGGGGCCGATGTGGCTGCCTACTGCCGTTCGTGTGAAACCTGTCAGAGAGTGGGGAAGGCGGGGCCACGCCCCAAAGCCCCACTGGTATCTCTGCCAATCATCGATGAGCCTTTCAGGAGGGTGGCTGTGGATCTGGTCGGCCCGCTGGCCATCCCCAGCAGCTCCGGGAAACGCTTCATACTGACGGTAGTGGACTATGCCACCCGGTACCCAGAAGCAGTGGCCTTGTCGTCCATTCGGGCTGACAAGGTGGCCACCGCATTGCTGGAGATTTTCTCCCGAGTGGGTTTTCCCCAGGAAATGCTCACTGACCGGGGGACCCAATTCATGTCCCAGCTGATGGAGGCCCTCTGTAAGCAAGTCCAGGTGCGACATCTGGTGGCCAGCCCGTACCATCCACAGACTAATGGCCTGTGCGAGCGGTTCAATGGCACCTTAAAGCAGATGCTTAAGATGTTGGTCGACTCCCATGGGCGTGACTGGGAGCGGTATCTCCCACACCTGTTATTTGCTTACCGGGAGGTTCCACAGGCCTCAACAGGATTCTCACCGTTTGAGCTCCTGTACGGGCGACGTGTGCGGGGCCCCCTGGCTCTGGTGAAAGAGGCTTGGGAAGGGGATTTGGCCACCCCTGGAGTGTCGGTTATCGAGTATGTCATGCGCTTCCGGGACAAAATGCAGGCCTTGACGCAACTGGTACACGACAATATGGCTCAAGCCCAGGCCGATCAGAAGCGTTGGTACGACCAGAACGCTTGTGAGAGGACCTACCAAGTGGGTCAAAAGGTGTGGGTACTGGTCCCCGTACCACAGGACAAGCTTCAGGCAGCCTGGGAAGGCCCATACCTCGTGTACCAGCAGCTCAACCCTGTAACGTACCTGGTCACCCTGGACCCTGCCCGTGGAAGGCGGAAGCCCTTCCATGTGAACATGATGAAGGCACATCATGAGCGGGAGGCATGTGCGCTCCCCGTGTGCAACCTGCCCGAGGAGGGAGAAGCGGAAACCCTCTTGGATATGCTAGCCCAGGTTAGGGCAGGCGGATCCATTGAGGATGTGGAGGTTGGCCACCAGCTCTTGGAGGACCAACGGTCCCAGCTGTGGGCCACCCTACACCCCTTCCGGGGGTTGTTTACCAACCAGCCCGGAAGGACTGACTTGGCTGTCCATCACGTGGACACTGGGGATCATCCCCCGATCCGGCGTTCAGCATATCGGGTCTCCCTGGAGGTGCAGCAACACATGCGCCAGGAGATTGACGAGATGCTGAAGCTGGGGGTGATCCAGGCATCCAACAGCGCTTGGGCCTCGCCTGTAGTCCTCGTCCCTAAGAAGGACCGAACCACTCGGTTCTGCGTGGACTACAGGGGGCTCAATGCTGTCACGGTCGCCGATGCGCACCCAATGCCACGCATCGATGACCTGCTCGATCAGTTGGCCGGGGCTCAGTACCTGACCATCATGGATCTGAGCCGGGGATATTGGCAGATCCCCCTGACTCGCAAGGCCAGGGAACGCTCTGCCTTTATTACCCCATTTGGACTGTACGAGTCCACGGTGATGCCATTCGGGATGAGGAATGCCCCTGCCACTTTCCAGCGGATGGTCAACACCCTGCTCAAGGGACTTGAAGGGTACGCGGCCGCGTACCTGGATGACATTGCCGTCTTCAGTCCCACCTGGGAGGACCACCTAGAGCATCTAGCACAGGTGCTCAGGCGGATCCACCGGGCAGGTTTGACCATCAAGCCGGGAAAGTGTCAGCTGGCCATGAGCGAGGTCCAGTACCTCGGTCACCGGGTAGGTGGGAGAACACTGAAGCCCGAGCCTGAGAAAGTGGAAGCCATCGCATCCTGGCCCACCCCCAGGACCAAGAAGCAGGTGATGTCCTTCTTGGGGACCGCTGGGTACTATAGGAGGTTTGTTCCATGCTATAGTAGCCTGGCAAAGCCCTTGACGGACCTCACCAAGAAGAAGCTGCCCTCTGCAGTCGATTGGACAATGGACTGCGAGACAGCCTTCCGGGCCCTAAAGGACGCCCTGTCCAGCCCGCCCGTGCTACAGGCAGCCGACTTCACGCGGCCGTTTGTAGTACAGACCGACGCCAGTGACTTCGGCCTCGGTGCGGTGCTCAGCCAGGTGGACTCTGCGAGCCAAGAGCACCCAGTCTTGTACCTGAGCAGGAAGCTGTTACCAAGGGAAGTTGCCTATTCCACGATGGAGAAGGAGTGCCTGGCCATAGTGTGGGCCCTGCAGCGTCTGCAACCCTATCTATACGGGCGCCACTTCATCGTGGAGACGGACCACAATCCCCTCAGCTGGTTGCACACCGTCTCTGGGACGAATGGGCGATTGTTGCGATGGAGCCTTGCGCTCCAGCAATACAACTTCACCATTCGCCACAAAAGGGGCCGTGACCACGGTAACGCAGACGGGCTGTCCCGACAAGGAGAGGTCGCGGACGGGCGCACGGGGGAACACCGGAGTGTGCTGCCCCCTAGCGCCCTCAAAAGGGGGGAGGTGTGAGGCAAATCCCGGGATATGAAGATGAATTATGACTCCAGTCATAATCCCTCATCACTCCCTGGCAGTGCCCCCTCCCTTCTTGTTCTCAGTGTTCCACTTACACCTCCATGGCCATGTCCTGTGATATGGAGATGAGGTGGTGTGGGAACAATGGACACAGGATGACTCCCTGCCGTCACCCTGTAGTAGGAGCTGCTATCTAATTAGCAAGGCTCTGGAAGTAGCCAGACAGAACGACTCCAGTAAAAAATGGTTCATATCTCGCAAGCCATATTTCCGATAAATATGGCAACCATAAAAATGGTGTCTCCGCATGCGGACGATGCCGGCACACCCTTTTTATGGGAGCAGGACATTGGGAAATGCCCCAGGCGTGATATCAGCCAATGGGGAACTGGCAGACGGGTCATGAGTCCCCTCGTTCTGTAGCTAAATTCATAACTGTCACAATGAGAGCATTGTCGTCTGCCTACGACGCTCCCAGGCAAAGTTATGGCCAATATCCCCTTTGCTGGATAATTCTGATCCATGCAGGGGGAGTGGCAGTGCTTCCCTGTGAGGTCACTAAGGTAGGAGGGGACCTGGATTGCCCAGGTTGATAACCCTACTTCGGCCATTTTCCAGTGTTCTTTCGCTGGGGGCACGTGTAGGAAACATCTGTGGGAGTTCCTGGAAACCTGGTCTACAGCGCCCCCCTGTGGCCAGACGCAACAAGGTAACTGCTGGAACTGTGTATGCCTGTTTGTAACCCATGCTTTGATTGTAACTGTACTCTGACATATGTATATTCTGTAGATTCCCTATTGTATATATGGTAGTTCTAGTGTGCTTTAGGCTGATTAAATTATATAATTAATCTTGGGCTGTTCTGTTATCTCGATCTTGAATCCCACGTCTGTGTGTTCGGCTAATAGTTACCGTGAAGCGGTTGGTGGCAGCGAATTGTGCCAAGGATTATTGTGGGGAGGCCAGTGAGATTCGGGGAGATTTTATATATTCCGCCCGCGGAGGTCGGGGGAATATATACCTTACTCTCACCGGGGACCCTTCAATAATCGGCATAAGTAGTATAGCGGCCTCCTTGCTCATTGTCGGGCAATTCCATAATTGGCCTGACTATAAGAGGGGCGCTAGAGAGCGCGTCACGTGCTCTGTCTGTCGGTCGGGAGGTATAAAGGAGGGGTGACCCCCACTTGTTACCCCCCGATTGTGACGTACTGGTAGCCAGCGCGGGGGATTTCTGAGTGACCCCCCCGGTGGTTTGTGACAATATTTTATTAGTTTATTTATTTAAATATACATATATATTTTATTCTTTTCTTTAATTATTATTACTATATTTTTTTTACTTTCTTACATATCCTCATTTGTTTTTATATTTAATATTTTATTAGTTTATTTAAATATATATATTCTTTTTTTTCTTTAATTATATATTTTTTTACATTTCTTGCATATACTTATTTATGTTTTTACATTTAGTATTTTTTTTATTTTTGCACACTTTTAATTAGTCGCTTCAAGGCACTTAAATGCGATTTGCGATTGCGATTGCGATAGGCCAAGATGCGATTGCTTCTTGGCCTATTCGATACACTGCAATAATATACCAGAGTGTATTGGGATTTTGATGATCGCCTATGAAGCCCAGTCATGGTGAGATCTAACATGGCAGACATGGGCGGTATCAGGCTATCATAGCAACGGGTTGGTGCCCCCCAAAATTGAATGGTGACCATCAGAAGCCATTGCTGCCATTTTATAGCCGCTTAAAGGACACTTAACAATGGTAGTTATAGTAACAGCAACAATTACACTCAGGTGCCGGCAGTGTAAAGCAGCCGTCACCAACGCTCATAGTACAGGCTGGGCTTGGCTCACATATGGCAGCCATTGCACAGTTTGTAACGTAACACGCCACAGAAAACGTTTTGCAGTTTAACGCAATGGAGGAGATTTATCAAAACTGTCGATGAGAAAAACTGCCATTTGTTGCCTATAGCAACCAATCAGAGCACAGCTTTCATTTCAGTGGAGCTCTGTCAGAAATGAAAGGTGAGCTTTGATTGGTCGCTATGGGCAACAAAGAAAGATTTATAAATGAGGCCTAATGTGTTTTTAGGCCCAAGAGAGAAATTACCACTGATATACCATGTATATATATATATATATATATATACATAAATAAATATATATATATTATAATATTATACTGTGTGTATATATATATATATATATATATATATATATAGTATATCAGCTCTGGCAAACTTTAAGAGACCACTTCAGTTTTTCGGATTTTTCTCTTTATATTTTTGAGTAAAATGTAAATTGTTCTTTTATTCTATAAACTACTAACAACGTTTGTGAATTTCCAAGCAATACATTTTGTATTTATTTGCTGAAAATGAGAAATGGTCAAAATAACAGAACAATGCAGATAATGCAAAGAAAACAAGTTCAGAATCATCTAGAAACAACAATACTAATAATGTTTTACCTCAGGAAGAGATCAGAGATCAATATTGTGTGGAATAACCATGATTTTTAATCCCAGCTTTCATGCGTCTTGGCTACTTTCCACCAGTCTTTCACACGGCTTTTGGGTGACCTTATGTCACTCCTGGTGCAAAAATGTAAGCAGTTCTTTGATGGGTTGTCACTATCCATCTTCCTCTTGATTACATTCCAGAGGTTTTCAATGGGGTTCAGGTCTGGAGATTGGGCTGGCCATGACAGGGTTTTGATCTGGTGGTCCTTCATCCACACATTGATTGACCTAGCTTTGTGGCATGGTGCATTGTCCTGCTGGAAAAAACAGTCCTCAAAGTTGGGGAACATTGCCTGAGCAGAAGGAAGCAACTGTTTTTCCAGGATAACCCATCCATACGTTCTTCGCAAAGTTTAATCTGCCCAATTCCAGCCTTGCTGAGCATCCCCAGATCATCACTGATCCTCTACCAACTTTCACAGTGGGTGCAAGACACTGTGGCTTATACGTCTTTCCAGGTCTCCGTTTAACCATTAGACGACCAGGTGTTGGGCAAAGATGAAAATTAGACTCATCAGAGAAGATTACCTTACGTTAGAAATTGGGCAGGAATTGGGTAGATTTAACTTTGTGAAGGGCGTATTCATTGCATGAAATAAGTATTTGATCACCAACCAACCAGCAAGAATTATGGCTGTCAAAGATGTGATATTTTTTCTTTAAGAAACTCCTACTCTGCACTCATTGCCTGTATTAATTGCACCTGTTTGAACTTATTACCTGTATAAAAGACCCCTGTCCACACAATCAACCACACTCCAACCTCTCCACCATGTCCAAGACCAAAGAGTTGCCTAAGGATACTGACAACAAAAATGTAGACCTGCGCAAAGCTGGGATGTTCTACAAAGACAATAGGCAAGCAGCTTGGTGAGAAGGCAACAACTGTTGGTGCAATTATTAGACAAAGGAAGAAACACAAGATGACTGTCAATCTTACTTGGTCTGGGGCTTCATGCAAGATCTCACCTAGTGAGGTAAGGATGATTCTGAAAAAGGTCAGGAATTAACGCAGAACTACACAGGAGGACATGGTCAAGGACCTGAAGAGCGCTGGGACCACAGACTCAAAGATTACAGTTAGCAACATACTACGCCATCATGGGTTGAAATCCTGTAGGGCACACAAGGTTCCCCTGCTCACACAACACATGTCCAGGCCAATTTGAAGTTCGCCAATGACCATCTGGTTGATCCAGAGGAGGCATGGGAGAAGGTCATGTGGTCAGATGAAACCAAAATAGAACTTTTTGGTATCAACTCCCCTCACCGTGTTTGGAGGAAGAAGAAGGATGAGGACAACCCCAAGAACACCTTCCCAACCATGAAGCATGAGGGTGGAAACATTTTACTTTGTGGGAGCTTTTCTGCAAATGTGACAAGACGACTGTACAGTATTGAAGGAAGGATGTATGGGGGTCATGTATCTCAAAATTTTAGCCAACAACCTCCTTCCCTCAGAAAGCGCATTGGAGATGGGTCATGGCTGAGTCTACCAGCATTACAATGACCCAAAACACACAGCCAGGGCAACTAAGGAGCTGCTTAAGAAGCATTTCAAGGTCCTGGAATGGCATAGCCAGTCTCCAGACCTGAACCCAATAGAAAATCTTTTGAAGGAGCTGAAACTCAATGTAACCCAGTGACAGCCCCGAAACTTGAAATATCTGGAGAAGATCTGTATGGATCAGAAGAAATTCTGTATGAAGGAGTGACCTGAAAGATCTGTATGGAGGAGTGATCTGAGGAGATCTGAATGGAGGAGTGACCTGAAAGATATGGGGGAAGATCAGCATGGAGGAGTGACCTGAAACATCTGGAGAAGATTTGTATGGAGGAGTGACCTGAAAGACCTGGAGAAGATCTGCATGGAGAAGTAACCTGAAACATCTGGAGAAGATCTGCATAGAGGAGTGACCTAAAAGACCTGGAGAAGATCTGTATGGAGGAGTGACCTGAAAGATCTGCATGGAGGAGTAACTTGAAAGATATGGAGGAGTAACCTGAAAGATCTGGAGAAGGTCTGCATGGAGGAGTCGCCAAAATCCCTGCTGCAGTGTGTGCAAACTTGGTCAATATCGAATGGAAACATCTGACCTCTGTATTTGTAAACAAAGGTTTCTTATTTTACTCACTGTAATATATATATATATATATATAATCACATGTCATTACATATCCATACCAAATAGGTTGTGCGCTTCACAATAATACAGAGAAATCCAAATTGTACTGTGTCCTGTTGCTTTTTTCAACTCTTTGTAGATGGAGATGACTGTGCGCCTTTGCTGACGTGGACACCGATGAAGAAGGCAGAATTTTCCAGTGTTTCCTTTCAGCCATCCCCTGTACCAGGGCTCCTTACATCACTCTGGTACAAGGGTTGGGAGAGAGAAAGAGTGGACGGCTCATGGCGCGGATTGCCCAAGCTTTTCACATACCTGTCAGAAAAGAGAAATCAGGAGAGTCACTTAATAGTCGTCCACCGCTAATGCCTTCCATAAATATGAATAAGCAGTGGGAGTGGTAATAAATTATTTTCAGTCATTATTAATACATGGGCGATGTCACTCCCCTATGAAGCTAAAAGCCGCGGAGTATGACAGCAAATCTACATTGCATTAGTGGAATACAGTCACCTTATGAAATGTGAAATGGTGATTGCCGAGACAGATTGGGGATTTTTTTTCATGGATTTTTTTTTTCATGGATTTTGTTCAACAAAGGTTTCATCCCATGTAGTGAAACATTTGAAACCCATGGTTAAAATCTGCAATATAAATTGGCATGCTCTCGATTTACAAAGTGCACTGCAGGTCAATTATCTTGAGCATAAAATTTTGTCAAATTTTACCTTGTTTGCTGCTACTGTAAAACAATGTGGGATTTTTCTTTTTCCCCTAACTGGAAAGCTCAGAAGGAAAATCTGAACACACCCTTAGGCGCGCTTTGCACACTACGACATCGCAAGTGCGATGTCGGTGGGGTCAAATTGAAAGTGACGCACATCCGGCATTGCATGCGACATCGTAGTGTGTAAAGCCTAGATGATACGATTAATGAGCGCAAAATCGTCGTAATCGTATCATCGGTGCAGCGTCGGCGTAATCCATAATTACGCTGACGCGACGGTCCGATGTTGTTCCTCGCTCCTGCGGCAGCACACATCACTGTGTGTGAAGTCGCAGGAGCGAGGAACATCTCCTACCGGCGTCACCGCGGCTTCCGTAGGATATGCGGAAGGAAGGAGGTGGGCGGGATGTTTACATCCTGCTCATCTCCGCCCCTCCGCCGCTATTGGCCGCCTGCCGTGTGACGTCGCAATGACGCCACACGACTCGCCACCTTAGGAAGGAGGTGGGTCGCTGGCCAGAGCGACAGTCGCAGGGCAGGTGAGTGCATGTGAAGCTGGCGTAGCGATAATTTTCGCTACGCCAGCTATCACACGATATCGTACCTGCGACGGGGGCGGGGACTATCGCGTGCGACATCGCAGCATCGGCTTGCGATGTCGCAACGTGCAAAGCCGCCCTAAGGGTATGTGCACACTAACGAACCAACAAATTAACATTGGTTTAGCGCACACCACTTAATCAGTTTGGTGAATCTTCTCATTGGTTTACATGCCAACTTCGGTCAGTAGAAGTTCTGGTGTTGGAAACAACAGCCCTTTTTCTAAATTTGGCGGCAGGGTGTAGCCAAGTGCCAGCCATGGCAACTTTGAAATTTTGCAATTTTCCAAGCTGAAACTTTTTTTCCTTGTGAAGACTAACACACCATTCTAGCATGACAGGGTGCCGGTTATTCTCTTTGCCATTTGGATGCTGGGCTTAGAGGTGGAATGAGCTGCTGTAACCCTCTGTTGAAGTTGCTGTGATGGCTGCAGTCTTAGTGCTGACTGCAGTAGTTCATTTTTGTGTTTTCCCCATCTGTCTTTCTTTCCCTTGTGTGTTGTTTTAGTGCAGCAGTGATACTTGCGTCCCTTACCTATCCACTCACTAGCCAAGACTTTTTGTTGGGTGACTCAGGGCTTAAGGTTCCTTCTCGGCGACAGGTGAGGAGCCAGTATAGGGACTGGCTAGGAGTGCAGGGTACAGTTGTAGTTAAGTGGAGGAGTGTCCATCTTCCCTCTCACTAGTGCTAGGTCTCACCTTTGTTAAAGTGTCCCCGGTGCACCCCTTGTTTGTTGTGGTGTAACCCCTGTTACGTTGTGTGTTTGGCTTCACGCTGGACCTTTTCTAGTCCACGGCATAATGTGTGTATGTGCATACGACAGCATTTCCAGATGGGTTATCTTCAAAAACTGTTTGGGAAGACCTCCAGGTCTCTCTCAGGGTCTCGGAGGAGGATTTCAAATCAGAACTGCGCAGATGTTTATGAATCAGATGAAATGATCACACAGAGACGTATCTCTATTTGGGAAAAGCACAGTGCTCTTCTGACCCTTGTATTCAGAGCATAACATTCTTATACAGTTTTTCTGCATTGTCTCTTAACCAACCAATTAGCTTGGGTTTAACTCATTCCCTTAGTAGAGCATTTCAGGTGTGTCTAGACATAGACGAGAGTCTATGAATAGAACAATGTCAGTTACTTATTCTCTTCTATTCATGAATGTCAGTTACTTATTTGAAACTACAGATAAGTATCTCTTCTATGAATAGAAGCATGTTAGTTACCTATTTGAAACTACAAATAAGTATCTCTTCTATGAATAGAAGAATGTTAGTTACCTATTTGAAACTACAAATAAGTATCTCTTCTATGAATAGAAGAATGTTAGTTACCTATTTGTAACTACAGATAAGTATCTCTTCTATGAATAGAAGAATGTTAGTTACCTATTTGTAACTACAGATAAGTATCTCTTCTATGAATAGAAGAATGTTAGTTAACTATTTGTAACTACAGATAAATATCTCTTCTATGAATAGAAGAATGTTAGTTACCTATTTGTAACTACAGATAAGTATCTCTTCTATGAATAGAAGAATGTTAGTTACCTATTTGTAACTACAGATAAGTATCTCTTCTATGAATAGAAGAATGTCAGTTACTTATTCATGAACTAAAACTTATTCTACTGAGCCCTAAGCATAATTTTTTTTGGTCATACATTCCGTTAATATTTCAATAAGGTATATGTGGAAAAGCAATACATAAACCATTCAAAGGACGGATTATCTTATTATATTACACTGGACAAATGATTCATAGCCTAGAACTTCACAAAATTACCTGAAAAAGGAGCATCTAAGTGTTCTAAAGAAAGAATATATATATATATATATATATATATATATATATATATATATAGTATATGCACTGCAACATAAAAACGAACTGCTGATGGTAATGGTATCTATGTTTAGTTTTTTGAGTGTCTTTTAACCTCTTTAGGTTTCCAAAGGCTCCAAATGGTTAAAAGGAGACACAGGTCTATTTTTCAGGTGTTTTCTGCTTTGAAGTTGCTCTATACTTTGCAATAGAAGTCAGTGGGAAGGCTCAGAAGATGATCGAGAATGTTTAAGATTGTTGAATGGAGTGAAAAAAATGAGCGGAAAATGGTAGTAAAAACGATAGCCCAAAAACACCGGCAAAAAAACGTTGAAAAAGCACTAAGAACACGATCACACAAACACTATATAAGATTCTTCAGGGGAAACAAAAGACGCTGGTGTTTCCTGAAACGTCTTCCCCTTGAAAAACCCAGCGGGTTCTCCCACCTGAACAAGTTGTGTACACCAAGATCTCCTTAGGGTACACCCAACATATAGCTTGATTGTTGCAGATTTGATGCGAAATACACAAAATCCCACAAACCTCCGCCTGCCAGAATCCCCATTTGTAGGCCAGGCATGATGCACACATGGCGTTGCACCAGGAGAAGCACTCAGGATGCCATCAAGAGGGAAGTGGGTTTGCAGGTCATGAATGCTCACATAGCCACTGGGCCGGGATCCCTCTAATCAATTTGTTCAACTCTAGTTCCTGCAAAATGTGTTGCAGATTTTCCATCTGGAAACCCCGACAATAATCTGCAGCCTATCTATAGTATAGAGATTTATAGTATTTGTGGTGTTTATTTCCATTATTTTGATATTGCATGGCTTTACACATGAATTGCCGAGAACATCTCTCCCATGTATCTACATAGAGAAGAATCACATGCTCGTGCTGCCGAAAAAATGTGCCCAATTCAGATGTATGGAACTGATTTTCAAGTCATTGTTACACTAAGTGCACACTGCGTCTATGTCGGTCTATGCATGGTGGCTTAGTGGTTAGCACTGCACGGTGGCTCAGTGGTTAGCACTGCAGTCTTGCAGCGCTGGGGTCT